>NW_023270387.1:40127572-40254373 GCF_011800145.1 Mirounga leonina
TATATATATATATATATATATATATATATATATATATATATATATGTTGTAATTGTCTAACTAGAGGATACATGCAAGCTAATATGAATAGAATGCAGTTTTCCTGAAATAAAAATTAACAATGAATTTGTAGAATATTGTTTTATATAAGAGATATTAAGTAGCATTTAGATGATATTGAAAAAGAAAGTACATCTTCCTTAAATGACCCACTCTTTTGCAGTGATTAGATCAGTTTTGACCAGTGGACAAAGTATGCAGAGCATTCAGAATAGTATATCACCTGCCAGAGTATAGAAAAATTATTTTTTCTGGTAAATACTCCCCTAACTCAACAAATTTTGAACAACTTAATACACTTAAAGTGGTTGGGGAGAGAACATTTTAATTTAAATTATTGGTTTCCAACTTAAGTAATCTTAAGAAGACTATCCTTCTGTGTCTAAATTTTATGAGTTAAGGCAATATTACAACTACATATGCGACAATAGAAATTCATGCATGAAATAGACAAGTATACCTGCCTATCACTTTCTAATTTCTGAGTTAAACTGAGAAACCCTACAGTAAGGTTTTTTTTTTTTTTAAAGCAGTTTTTAAATTTTGTGATTACTTTAAATCACTGAAGAAAGAATAAAGGCATATAGCCTCTTTAAGAGGAATAATTGGAATTTACAATACTCTACGAACAAGTGTGAAGTAAGAGAGATTCCATTCTGACAATTGTAGGTCAATAAAAATAGCCTCAATATGTGTGCTTATTTTATTTTTTTTATTAAAATATAATTCATGTGCACTTATTTTAAATTTTTTGTTTGATCAGTTATGACCTAATTTATTGTGACTCTTTTTTCCAAACACCTTTACTGAGATATAATTCACACATCATTCAATTCACCTATATAAAGTGTACGACTCTGGGGGAGGAGCAAGATGGCAGAGGAGTAGGAGACCTGAATTTCGTCTGATCCCAGGAATTCAGCTAGATAGGGATCAAACCATTCTGAACACCTACGAACTCAACAGGAGATCGAAGAAAAGAACAGCAACAACTCTCTGAACAGAAAAGTGACCACGTTCTAGAAGGTAGGACGTATGGAGAAGTGAATCTGAGGTGATATTCGGGAGGATAGATGGGGGGAAGGGGCTCCGACGGCCGCTTCTGGCAAGTGATAGAGCAGCAAAGCACAAAATCAGACCTTTTAGAAGTCAGCTCCGCTGAGGGATGTCGCTCTAGTGTCTAAGCCAGGGGTGGAACACTTGTGGGACAGTGTGGTCTCAGGACCCTTGGGGTCACAGAAAGACCGGGGGTGCCTGAGTGAGGCAGAGCTCCCAGGTATCGGAGCAGGGAAGCCAGCTGCACAGACGGAGCAGAGGTGCGGACTCTCAGCTCAGGGTTGCCATAAACTGTGATCTGCGGCACAGTCGGGCCAACTGCTCTTCCAGCAGGGACCCAACAAGTGGCAGATCCGGGGAGACTCCCCTTCCTCCCCCGGGGAGGAGCCATATGGGAGCGCACTGCTGGGATCTGCTGGGTTTAGAGACTCCACACGGGGTCGTGTGCCAGAGTTAGAAACGCTCGGTCACAGGCCGGTGAGCATGGAGTGCGGCCGGAGACCAGGGAGACGGGAGTGACTGACTGCTTTTCTCTGGGGGCTCATTGAGGAATGGGGCCCCAAGTTCTCGGCTCCTCCTGGCGGAGATTGGGAGGCCTCCACTTTCACTCTTGGCCTCCAAAGCTGTACGGAAAGCTTGCTGGGAACAAAAGCTCCCGACAGCAAACCCAAGCAGATTACTTAGCCTGGACTGGGCAAGGGCAGGGCAATTCCGCCTCTGGCAAAGACATTTGGGAGCCACGGCAACAGGCCCCTCCCCCAGAAGATCAGCGAGAACAGCCAGCCAAGACCAAGTTTACCAATCAATGAGAATGGCAGAACTCCAGAGCTAGGGGAATACTGCACATAGAATTCAAGGCTTTTTTACCATGATTCTTTAGTCTTTCAAAGATATTTTTTTTTAATTTCATTTATTTTCTTTTTCTTTTTTTTTGAATTTTTCTTTTTCTCTTTTTCAACCAACATCTTATCAATCCCTTTTTTACAAAATCTTTTTTATTTTCCATTTTTAGAGTCATATTCTATCCCTTCATAGTAGCTAACCTTATTTTTGGTATGTATATATAAGTTGTTCTTGCTTTAAAATTTTGGGATACAGTTTCTTCTAACAGACCAAAATAAACCCTAAATCTCTAGTGTATGGCTTTGTTCTAGTCTCCTGCCTGATTACATTCTCCCCCCCTTTTTTTTTTAATTTCTCTTCTTTCTTCTTTCAACCAACTTCTTATCTTATCAATTCCTTTTATAAAATCTTTTATAATTTTCATTTTTACAGTCATATTCCATCCATAAATATGATGAATCATATTTACCCTTATTTTTGTACATATATAAGTTTTTCTTTCTTTAAAATTTTGGGAGGGATTTTCTTCTAATAGACCAAATATGCCCAAAATCTAGTGTGCGGACTAATCTAGGCACCAGCCTGATCATATTTGATCATATTCTTTTTTTTTTTTAATCTTTTTCTTTCTTTTTTTTTCTTTTTTCTTTCTTTCCCTCTCTTTTCCCCAGTTTCAGGTCTCTTCTGATTTGTTTAGTGTATATTTTTCTGGGGTCGTTGTTGCCCTGTTAGCATTTTGTTCTCTCATTCATCTATTCTCCTCTGGACAAAATGAGAAGACAGAAAAAATCACCTCAACAAAAAGAACAAGAGGCAATACCGACTGCCAGGGACCTAATCAATACAGACATTAGTAAGATGTCAGAACTAGAATTCAGAATGATGATTTAAAAGATACTAGCTGGGCTTGAAAAAAGCATGGAAGATATTAGAGAAACCCTTTCTGGAGAAATACAGGACTAAAATCTAACCAAGTCGAAATCAAAAAGGCTGTTAATGACTTGCAATAAAAAATGGAGCCCCTAACTGCTAGGATAAATGAGGCAGAAGAGAGAATTAGTGATAAAGAAGACCAAATGATGGAAAATAAAGAAGCTGAGAAAAAGAGAGATAAACTACTACTGGATCACGAGGGCAGAATTCAAAGATGAGTGATACCATAAGATGAAACAATATTAGAATAATTGGGATCACAGAAGAAGAAGAAAGAGAGAGAGGGGCAGAAGGCATATTGGAGCAAATTATAGCAGAGAACTTCCCTAATTTGGGGATGGACACAGGCATCAAAATCCAGGAGTCACAGAGAACCCCCCTCAAAATCGATAAAAATATGTCAACACCCAACATCTAATAGTAAAACTTATGAGTCTCAGAGACAAAGAGAAAATCCTGAAAGCAGCTTGGGAGAAGAGATTTAACCTACAATGGTAGAAAAATTAGATTGACAACAGACCTATCCACAGAAACCTGGCAGGCCAGAAAGGACTGGCAGGATATATTCAGAGCAGTAAATGAGAACAATATGCAGCCAAGAATACTATATCCAGCTAGGCTGTCATTGAAAATAGAAGGAGAGATAAAAAGCTTCCAGGACAAACAAAAACTAAAGGAATTTGAAAACACAAAACCAGCCCTACAAGAAATATTGAGATGGGACCTCTAAGCAAAGAGAGAGCCTAAAAGTAACATAGACCAGAAAGGAACACAGACAATATACAGTAACAGTCACCTTATAGACAATACTATGGCACTAAATTCCTAGCTTTCAATAGTTACCCTGAATGTAAATGGGCTAGATGCCCCAATCAAAAGACACAGGCTATCAGATTGGATAAAAAGACAAGACCCATCGATATGCTGTCTGCAAGAGACTCATTTTAGACCCAAAGACACCCCCAGATTGAAAGTGAAGGGGTGGAAAACCATTTACCATGCTAATGGACTCCAAAAGAAAGCTGGGGTGTCAATCCTTCTATCAGACAAATTAGATCTTAAACCAAAGACTATAATAAGAGATGAGGAAGGACACTATATCATACTTAAAGGGTCTATCCAACAAGAAGATCTAATAATTGTAAATATCTATGTCCCTAACATGGGAACAGCCAATTATAGAAGGCAATTAATAACAAAAGCAAAGAAACACATCGACAACAATACAATAATCATGGGGGACTTTAACACCCCCCTCACTGAAATGGACAGATCATCTAAGCAAAAGATCAACAAGGAAATAAAGACTTTAAATGACATACTGACCAAATGGACTTCACAGATATATTCAGAACATTCCATCCCAAAGCAACAAAATACAGATTCTTCTCTAGTGCCCATGGAACATTCTCCAGAATAGATCACATCCTAGGTCACAAATCAGGTCTCAACCGGTACCAAAAGATTGGGATCATCCCCTGCATATTTTCAGACCACAATGCTTTGAAACTAGAACTCAATCACAAAAGGAAAGTCAGAAAGAACTCAAATACATGGAGGCTAAAGAGCATCCTACTAAAGAATGAATGGGTCAACCAGGAAATTAAAGAATTTTAAAAAACCATGGAAACCAATGAAAATGAAAACACAACTGTTCAAAATCTTTGGAATGCAGCAAAGGCAGTCCTAAGAAAGTGTATATAGCAATACAAGCCTTTCTCAAGAAACAAGTATGGTCTCAAATACACAACCTAATCCTACACCTAAAGGAGCTGGAGAAAGAAAAGCAACTAAAGCCTAAACCCAGCAGGAGAAGAGAAATAATAAAGATCAGAGCAGAAATCAATGAAATAGAACCAAAAGAGCAGTAGAACAGATCAATGAAACTAGGAGCTGGTTCTTTGAAAGAATTAAGATTGATAACCCCCTGGCCAGACTTATCAAACAGAAAAGAGAAATGACCCAAATCAACAAAATCATGAATGAAAGAGGAGAGATCACAACCAACACCAAAGAAATACAAACAATTATAAGAATATATTATGAGCAACTCTATGCCAGCAAATTAGATACCCTGGAAGAAATGGATGCATTCCTAGAGATGTATCAACTACCAAAACTGAACCAGGAAGAAATAGAAAAAATGAACAGATGTATAACCACTAAGGAAATTGAAGCAGTCATCAAAAATCTCCCAACAAATAAAAGCCCAGAGCCAGATGGCTTCCCAGGGGAATTCTACCAAACATTTCAAGAAGAATTAATACCTATTCTTCTGAAACTGTTCCAAAAAATAGAAATGGAAAGAAAACTTCCAAACTCATTTTATGAGGCTACCATTACCTTGATCACCAAACCAGACAAAAACCCCATCAAAAAGGAGAATTACAGACCAATATCCTTGATGAACATGGATGCAAAAATTCTCACCAAAATACTAGCCAGTAGGATTCAATAGTACATTAAAAGGATTATTCACCATGACCAAATGGGATTTATTCCTGGGCTGTAAGGTTGGTTCAACATCCGCAAATCAATCAATGTGATACATTAATAAAAGAAAGAACTAGAACCATATGATCCCCTCAATGGATGCAGAAAAAACATTTGACAAAGTACAGCATCCTTTTGATCAAAACTCTTCAGAGAATAAGGATAGAGGGTACATACCTCAATATCATAAAAGCCATCTATGAAAAACCCACAGCCAATATCATTCTCAATGGGGAAAAACTGAGAGCTTTCCCCCCAAGTCAGGAATGCAGCAGGGATGTGCACTATCACCACTGCTATTCAACATAGTATTAGAAGTCCTAGCCACAGCAATCAGACAACAAAAAGAAATCAAAGGCATCCAAATCAGCAAAGAAGAAGTCAAACTCTCACTGTTTGCAGATGATATGATACTTTATGTGGAAATCCCAAAAGACTCCGCTCCAAAACTGCTAGAACTCATACAAGAATTCAGTAAAGTGGCAGGATATAAAAGCAATGCACAGAAATCAGTGGCATTCCTATATACCACCACCAAGACAGAAGAAAGAAATTAAGGAGTCGATCCCCTTTACAACTGCACCCCAAACCATAAGATACCTAGGAATAAATCTAACCAAAGAGGCAAAGGATCTGTACTCAAAAAACTATAAAATACTCATGAAAGAAATTGAGGAAAACACAAAGAAATGGAAAAAGTTCCATGTTCATGGATCGGAAGACCAAATATTGTGAAGATGTCAATGCTACCTAGAGCAATCTACACATTTAATGCAATCCATATCAAAATACCATCCACTTTTTTCAAAGAAATGGAACAAATAATCCTAAAATTTGTATGGAACCAGAAAAGACCCCGAATAGCCAGAGGAATGTTGAAAAAGAAAAGCAAAGCCGGTGGCATCACAATTTCGGACCTCAAGCTCTATTACAAAGCTGTCATCAAGATAGTATGGTACTGGCACAAAAACAGACACATAGATCAATGGAACAGAATAGAGGGCCCAGAAATGGACCCTCAACTCTATGGTCAACTCATCTTCGACAAAGCAGGAAAGAATGTCCAATGGAACAAAGACAGTCTCTTCAACAAATGGGGTTGGGAAAATTGGACAGCCACATGCAGAAGAATGAAACTGGACCATTTCCTTACAGCAATCACAAAAACAGACTCCAAATGGTTGAAAGACCTAAATGTGAGACAGGAGTCCATCAAAATCCTAAAGGAGAACACAGGCAGTGACCTCTTCGACCTCAGCCACAGAAGCTTCTTCCTAGAAACATTGCCAAAGGCAAGGGAAACAAGGGCAAAAATGAACTATTGGGACTTCATCAAGAGAAAAAGCTTTTGCACAGCACAAGAAACAGTCAACAAAACCAAAAGACAGCTGACAGAATGGGAGAAGATATTTGCAAATGACATATGAGACAAAGGGCTAGTATCCAAAATCTATAAAGAAATTACCAAACTCAGCACCCAAGGAACAAATGATCCAATCAAGAAATGGGCAGAAGACATGAACAGACATTTTTCCAAAGAAGACATCCAAATGGCCAACAGACACATGAAAAAGTGTTCAACATCTCTCGGCATCAGGGAATTCCAAATCAAAACCTCAACGAGATACCACCTCACACCAGTCAGAATGGCTAAAATTAACAAGTTAGGTAATGACAGATATTGGTGGGGATGTGGAGAGAGGGGAACCCTCCTACATTGTTGGCGGGAATGCAAGCTGGTGCAGCCACTTTGGAAAACAGTATGGAGGTTCCTCAAAAAGTTGAAAATAGAGCTACCGTACGACTCAGCAATTGCACTACTGGGTATTTACCCCAAAGATACAAATGTAGGGATCCGAAGGGGTACGTGCACCCCGATGTTTATAGCAACAATGTCCACAATAGCTAAACTATGGAAAGAGCCAAGATGTCCATCGACAGATGAAGGGATAAGGAAGAGGTGGTATATATATACAATGGAATATTATGCAGCCATCAAAAGGAATGAAATCTTGCCATTTGCAAGGACGTGGATGGAACTGGAGGGTATTATGCTGAGCGAAATAAGTCAATCAGAGAAAGACATGTATCCTATGATCTCACTGATATGAGGTATCCTTAATCTCAGGAAACAAACGGAGGGTTGCTGGAGTGGTGGGGGGTGGGAAGGATGGGGTTGTTGGGTGATAGACATTGGGGAGGGTATGTGCTATGGTGAGTGCTGTGAATTGTGTAAGACTGTTGAATCACATACCTGTACCTCTGAAACAAATAATACATTTTATGTTAAAAAAAAAAAGAAAAGAGGAAGATAGCAAGAAGGGAAAAATGAAGAGGGGTATATCGAGGAGGAGACAAACCATGAGAGACTGTGGACTCTGAGGAACAAACTGAGGATTCCTGAGGTGGGGGGGATGTGTTAGCCTGGTGATAGGTATTAAAGAGGGCATGTATTGCATGGAACACTGGGTGTTATACACAAACAATGAATCATGGAACAGTATATCAAAGACTAATGATGTAATGTATGGTGATTAACATAACATAATAAAAATAAATAAATAAAAGAGCAAGCATGTGTAGCTTTAAAAATAAATAAAGTGTACAACTCAATGGTTTTGAGTACATTCACATAGTTGTGCAACTGCTATCACATTCTATTTTTAAAACATTTCATCCCCTCAAAACCAAACCCTGTACTTATTAACAGTCACACTCCATCTTCCCTCTGAGCGCAAGACAAACAATCATCTACTGTCTGTATATAGATTTGCTTATTCTGGACCTTAACTTGTAAGTGTCATTGTACAATATGTGAACTTTTGTAACTGGCTTCTTTCACTTACCATGTTTTCACACTGGATGTATGTTGTGACAGGTACCAATACTTCATTCCTTTTTATTGATGAATATATTCTATTGCATGATTGTACCACATTTTATCCATTGAACAGTTGATGGACATTTGGGTTGTTGCCAGTTTCAGCTATTAAGAATAATGCTGCTCTAGACATTCATGTACACATTTTTATGTGGACATATACTTACATTTATCTTGGATATATATCTAGAAGTGGAGTAGGATCATATGGTCACTCTATGTTTAACATTTTGAGAAATGGTCAAAGGGTTTTTCAAGGGAGCTGTACCATTTTATATTTTGCCAGCCATGTATAAGAATTTCAGTTTCTCCTCATCTTTACCAACATGTTATTGTCTGTCCTTTTTTTAAATTTAGTTCTCTTAATGGGTATGAAATATCTTACTGTGCTTTGAAATTATTTTGCTTAATGCTAATTATGCTGAGCATTTTTTTTTTCTTTGTAAGAGTTTTTGCTTATTCTAGACACAGTGCCCTCTCAGGTATGTGACATGATAATGTTTTTTCCTACTCTATGGGTTGACTTTTAAGTTTCTTGATGGTATTTTCAGAAAAAAAGTTTTTAATTTTTGTGGAGCCCTATTTATCCACTTTTTTCTTTAGTCATTTTGTTTTGGGGTCAGTTTTATGAGGAGTTTGACTAATCTGAGGTCATGAATATTTACTTCTATTTTTTTTTTAAAGAGCTTTATTGTTTTATCTCCTGCATTTAGGTCAATGGTCCTTTTTTAAAGTTATATTTTGTATATGGGGTGTTACATGTGAATATCCAGTTTTCACAGCAAAATTTCTTGAAAAGACTATTATTTTCCCATTAAATTATTTCAGCACCCTTGTGGAAAATCAATTGACCATAAATATAAGAGTTTATTTTTTTATACTAAATTCTATTCCATTCGTCTCTATATATATTCTTTTGTTAGTACTACATGGTGTTGGCTAATGTAGATTTTAATAAATTTTATAAATTGGAATTCTGAGTCCAATTTTGTTTTCATTTTTAAGATTATTTTGACTTTCCTAAAGTTTGCTAGAATTTTTACATGAATTTTAATTATTAATTTTTGCCAAAACAAAAGCCAGCTAGGATTTTGGCAGGAATTGTGTTAAAGCTGTAGATCAATTTAACAATTTTAAGGATTCAGATCTTAACAATTTTAAATATTCTGATCCATGAACATAATAATGTGATTACATTTATTTAGGTATAATTTTTTTAATAGTATATTCAAGTTTTCAGTGTAAAAGTCTTATATTTCTTTTGTTAAATTTATTCCTGAGTATTCTGTTCTTTTGAGCTATTAAATCAATAAAATCCTTTTCTTAATTTTATTGTCAGATTCCTCATTGTGAGGGTATGGATGTGCAACTAATTTTTCTGAAATGATCCTGCACCCTGAAAACTTACTGAACTTGTTTATTAGTAATAAAAGTCCCCCCACCCCCAATGGATTCCTTAAAGTTTTCTACACACAAGCTCATTTTATTTGCAAATAGAGATAATTTGACTTCATCTTTTCTAATGTGTATACCTTAATTCTGTTTCTTGCCTTCCTAGGCTAGAACTTCCAGTACAGTAAGTACTAGAAATGGCAAAAGCAGACATTCTTTTCTTGTTCCAGATCTGAGGGTAAAATTGTTCACTCAGCCTTTCATAATTATGTATCCTGATACATGGTGTTTATCAATATTGTTACTCTTTTTAAAAAAAACACCTTTTTTTCTTTACCTATTATTTATCAGAGATTTATTATTATTATAGAACTTTTAGCTATAAATTTCTTTCTAAACACTACTGATAACAGTCTTTTATTAGTAGTATTATTCATCTCAAAGCATTTTCTAATTTCTCTTTGAGCTCTTCTTGAATCTATTGATTATTTAGGAGTTTGGTGTTTTATTTCCATATATTTCCTAATTTCTCAAATTTCCTCTGTTAATGGCTTCTAATTTCATCCCATTGTGGTGAGCAAACAAAATTTGTATGAGTTTGACCATTTTTAATTTATAGAGGTGTGTTTTATGGCCTTGTAGAATTTGGTCTATCCTGGAGTGTTACACATGTGCTGGAAGAGAATAATGATTCTTCTCTTTTGGATGGAGGATTCTATGGGTTCCTCTTAGGTCTCCTTGATTTATAATATTTTTCAAATCTTCTGTTTTCATATTTACCTTCTACTTAGTGTTTCCATCTACTATTGGGAGTGGGGGATATGAAAGTCTCCAACTTGTATGGTTGATTTGTCTATTTTTCCCTTCAATTCCATCACATTTTACTTCATGTACTTTGGAGTTCTATTGTTAGGTGCATATATATTTATAACTATTATATTTTCTGGGGTGCCTGGGTGGCTCAGTCATTAAGCGTCTGCCTTTGGCTCAGGTCATGATCCCAGGGTCCTGGGATCGAGCCCCGCATCAGGCTCTCTGCTCGGCGGGAAGCCTGATTCTCCCTCTCCCACTCCCCCTGCTTATGTTCCTTCTCTCGCTGTGTCTCTCTCTGTGTCAAATAAATAAATAAAATCTTTTAAAAAATGTAAAAAAAAAACTATTATATTTTCTGATTAATCCTTTTTTCATAATAAAATGTCCTACTTTGTCTGTAGGAACATTTTTGTTTGTTTAAATTTTGAAGTCTATTTTGTCAGACATTAGTACAGCCATCACTTATATGGTGTATCTTTAAACATCTTTTACTTTGAACCTATCTGTACCTTTAATCCAAAATGTGTCTCTTGTAGATATCATACTGTTGGATCCTAATTTTTATAAAGATTTATTTATTTATTTGAGAGAGAGAGAGTGTGGGGAAAGAGGGGCAGAGGGAGAGGGAGAGAGAGAATCTCAAGCAGACTCCACGCCCCAGTGTGGAGCTTGACATGAGGCTTAATCTCATGACCCTGAGATCATGACCTGAGCCAAAATCAAGGGTTGGACGCTTAACCAACTGAGACACCCAGGCACCCCTATTGGTTCCTATTTTTATTTTTTTTTAATTTTTTACTGTTATGTTAATCACCATACATTATTACATCATTAGTTTTTGATGTAGTGTTCCATGATTCATTGTTTGTGCATAACACCCAGTGCTCCATGCAGAATGTGCCCTCCTCCATACCCATCACCAGGCTAACCCATCCTCCCACCCCCTTCCCCTCTAGAACCCTCAGTTTGTTTCTCAGAGTCCATTGTCTCTCATGGTTTGTTGGGGGATCCTATTTTTAAATCAGTCTGATAATTGCTTCCTTTTGCTTCAGTTGTTTAGCCCACTCGCATTTGGTGTTATTACTGATACTGCTGCATTGACACCTGATGTTTTACACTTTATTTTCTATATATTTGCACCTTTTTTTCTTCCTTTATTGACATCTTCTACTTTCTTTTGCATTAAATGAGTATTTTCTTATGTAACATTTTACTTTCTAAATGACTTCTGAAGTTTTCTAGAATTTTTCTAGAGGCTGCTCTATTACTTACAGTATACAGTTTTACTTATAAGAATCAATTTCAAATTTACATGCACTTAATTTGTGTGAGATATAGAAACTTTATTTTTATACAGTTCTAATTACTTTTCCCACTTTTTGATGCTATTATTGGTATATATATGCCATCTGTAAATGTTGAAAATCCAACAATATACAGTTAAAAGTATTATTTTGTATAATTTTGTGTCTTTTAAGAAATGGGAGAGAAAAATGGAAAACAAGTATACATTTATGGGCCCGTTTTTATTGGCCTCCCTCATTACTGGTAGATCTCCTTCCTTATGAGTGGAGGCTCAGTGGGGAAAATGAGCTCCAGACCTTCCGGCTGCACTGCCAGGAATAGAGCTTCTGCAACAGGGAGCTGGCTGCAAGGGTGAGGAGAGTGAGAAACACTGGCATTCTGTTTCCTCCAGCAAGAAATAGTAGCACTAGACTAGCCCATTCTTGGCATGTTTGACCAGAGTGAAACTTGTGTCACAGAGGTTAAGGGGTGTGAAGTGAGTGCATAGTAACTGAAACGCTACAGACTTGCTATTCTTTTTTTTTTTTTTTTAATTTTATTTATTTGACAGAGAGATACAGCGAGAGGAGGAACACAAGCAGGGGGAGCGGGAGAGGGAGAGCAGGCTTCCTGCAGA
This sequence comes from Mirounga leonina, assembly GCF_011800145.1. NCBI lineage: Eukaryota > Metazoa > Chordata > Mammalia > Carnivora > Phocidae > Mirounga > Mirounga leonina. The sequence goes on from NW_023270387.1 coordinate 40,139,965, forward strand.
GCAAGGAGCCTGATGTGGGGCTCGATCCCAGGACCCTGGGACCATGACCCGAGCCAAAGGCAGACACTTAATGACTGAGCCACCCAGGCGCCCCCAGACTTGCTATTCTTAGCAAGATTTTAGAGATGGTCTCCAATAAGCATTTCTCCATTTTCTGTATGCCATTAGGACAATTTCTAGAGACTTAAAGGTTATTGTCTTTTGGGTTCTTGTTGTTTTCACTAATCAAGTAATCATGGTTGTTTTGTTGGAGAGAAGGTTCCTGTTCCAGGAGTCTTGCCTGAGAGTTATTTCTTTTATTGACCTGATACGATTTGTTTGCAATTATGACTCCTAAATTTTGCTTCTTTTCACTGGCAGATCCACAATTTAGGGTGTGTACGGTTGCCCGCTGTTCCCAGGGTGACACTCCTGCTGTATGGCCCCTCATATCTGCTTATTGAATATCTCTTCTGTAGCCATCCCTGTATCTTCCTTTTCCATGACGTCACTTCCCTTGGTATATAAGCCTCTTTATCTGAAAGCTCCTTCACTATGCCTCATATAAGTGTTTTTTTGGTTCACCATAATAAATATTCTGCTATGAATGAATTGCTATTTGTTGGTATCTCTCTTTAGGTGTGGTGCCAAAATCTCATATCACACTCAAGGTATGGTCTGAAAAACAAGGCAGAAAGTGATCCTGACACCTCATTTTCTGTTAAAAAACAATATTTGCATTCTCCTCTTGTGACTTCCTCTTTACACAGTTGACACATAAGGCTGTATTGTTACCTAAAGCAACACATTTCTTTTCTGTTTGCCATATTCTTTCCCAAATTTTCCTCTAACTTATACAATATTATCAGAAAATAATCTTGATTATCTATCTACTGTATCAGAGTTTGTGGTAGTGATAGCAGAGTCTCGAGATCATAGTGATAGCCTCCCTTACCTGGTCAAGCTAAATATAAATATGTTCTTCCTTGCCAAACTAGTGCTAGCTTTTCCTCCTTAGCTCAGTTGCTTCATTGACAGATGGCCAGTCAGACTTTTATTTTTTTATTTTTTATTTTTTTAAAGATTTTACTTATTTATTTGAGAGACAGACAGAGATAATGAGAAGAGAGCATGAGCAGGGAGGAGAGAGAGAAGCAGGCTCCCGCTGAGCAGGGAGCCCGATGTGGGACTCGATCCCAGGACCCTGGGATCATGACCCAAGCCGAAGGCAGACACTTAACCAACTGAGCCACCCAGGCGCCCCGGCCAGTCAGACTTTTAAAAAGCCAATAAATTTTGTCAATCTTGATTTTTGTTTTGTTTTTTACATTACCTCCCATTCCTACAGCTCTCTCTTCCTTGTACTTATATAGAATTGTCCTATATTACATTAACAGAATGCTGCCGTCTCCAGTATACTAACCAGGGCTGTGCTTTTCCTACACTATCTCATGCCATAAAATTGTATCTCCTCCCCTACTCCTACACTTCAATAGGTTATTTGCAACTAGTAGTTAAGAGTAAAATGATCTGATTTAATTAATTTATAGTAGCTTGTGAATGAATAACAAGTTCATCTCCTTCCAAATGGTGTTTGTTTGTTTCTAACAAGCGAATAGCATATTAATAGTATTCAAGGGCTACTGGGACAATTTGTTTTATCACAGTGGCTTCTAGGTGTTTTTCAACTGTATCACGAAGATGATAGGTTACTTCACACATACATAATTATAGTAGTAACAATAATGATACTGCTGATGATAATTACTATTTCTCTGACACTTCACATTTTACAAAGCACATTGGTCATTATTATTTCATTTGATCTTTAAAAATATCTTGTGAGGTAGGTATCATTATCATCACTTCCCTTTTACAAGTATATTTATTTGAAAATGAGTATGTGTCAAATAAAAATGGCAGCCTTGCTCCTACTTTACCACAGTCACAGGTGAAGAGCGCTGAATGACTTGGTTGAAATGATCTGCACTTTGCTTCTATTTCCTATATTGAAGAATTAGCTTCTTGTTGTAGATTTTGAAACGCTGGTTTTAAAATGTTGCTATTCTGGGGCGCCTGGGTGTCTCAGTCGGTGTCTGCCTTCAGCTTGGGTCATGGTCCCGGGGTCCTGGGATCGAGCCCCACATTGGGCTCCCTGCTCTGCGGGAAGCCTGCTTCTCCCTCTCCCACTCCCCCTGCTGTGTTCCTTCTCTCGCTGTGTATCTCTCTGTCAAAAAATAAATAAAAATATTTAAAATAAAGTAAAATAAAATAAAATGTTGCTATTCTGTAAGGAAAAGTGAATTGATTAATAAGTTATCATCAGCAACCAAATGATGCACTGCTGCCAGTGATTTTTTTTTTTTTTAACTTGGGGAAGAATCATGAAGGACTGTCCAGTTGCCCCATAGTAAGAAACAAAATTAGTTGGTGGATAAAGTTTCAGACTCATACACACCCTCCTCCAATATCTTCTGGAAACACCACTGCATTTCTAATGGCCCAGTTTCTAATTTCTTCTTCACCTGTGCAAAGGCAGTGTGGGAGTGCGAAGTGGGGAAAAAGGAATGTGAAGTGTTGAAAAAAACTTTCTTTGGATAATGTTATAAAATAATACACATTACTTAAAGGTTAAAAAACAGAGAGAAAGTTTGCAATATAATAATATATTTTCTCTCATGAAAAATTCCCATTTATAATGTTTTACTGGCAATAATTTATTCATTCATCAGTTTTAGGCTAGAGGTATAAATATTTATATGAGATTGAGTCACTATCCTCAACTGGCCCATGGCCAAGTGGTAGAGACATGTAACCAAGTGATTCTACTGAGTGTTAACTAGCAGACATCATTAGAATTATTCAGTCCATTATTTTGTGTTACTGCAAAAAAAGTAATATACACATAGAGATACAGTGGACATATTTTAGGGAATAAAAAAAGGAATCTATGTATATTGCACACTATCTCTACTCTATAATGAGCAAGATAAGCTGATGGTTAGCCTTTGTACACTTGCACACTTGGAATAAATGTAAAATCAGGAAGTGAGCATGTGTGTGTGTGTGTGTGTGTGTGTGTGTGTGTGTGTGTTTAGCTCTCAAATGCTTTAATTGATGGCCCATTTCTGCAAACAGGATTGGGATTTTAGGACTGTGTGGATGTGGACATGAGGTTTTCACTCAGACAACTTGGAAATAAAGGTAAGAATGTCACTTTCCGAGATTTAGACAGTTAATTCAACTTATTATTGATAAGGTCAGATATATACATTTTCTTACTGAAAGGTACACAGTGGCTCCAGTAGCTGTAAGATTTTATCTTAATCTGATTGAAGTTATTGACTTGTCAGACGATTAAAACAAGACCTGTTAATTAGAAGGGAGATTAGTCAATAATGAGAGTGTAGATGAAAGAAGGCCTGAGAGTCAGATGCTGTCAGAGTCCATCAAAACACTATTTCATGGAAAAAAAAAATGGCCAAGTAGGACATAGTATGTTTTAGAAAGATTAACATTCATATCCTGTATTCAGTCTGGAGAGTATGAATTAAGTTTTAACGCATTCTATGACTTCCTAAAGTGTTCTACTTTTGTAATTAGAGCTTCTTAAATTAAGCATGATTATAACTTTTTTATCACTTCGTTTCTCAATTGCTGGGGAATAATTTTCTTTGCTTTATTTTTCAAAATAATGTCCAAGATCCTTTGTTCCTCTCCCCCACCTGTTCCCCACTCCCCCACCCCCTGCTGCACTGCCTAAGGAGATATAATGATATAGGACTATAACACAGTGACTTTAGTGAACTTCTAAACTGAAGAAGAAGAATAGTCACAATTTTGTCTGGATTTATAAAATGTCAAGCCCTCTGTGAAGCATTTTATATAAATTAGCTCATTAAATTTTTATCACAACCTTGATATAGGCATTATTATTTCCATTCTGTGGTGAGGTTAGCTAACCTGCTCAAGATCACATTTACCAAATACCAACATTGTATTTAAATCTAAATCTGCCCGACTCCAAAACTCAAGATTTTAACCCAGTGCTATATTGATTTGGAATCTGCTTGTGATTTAAATTTCATGAAATTATTCACAATAAACAATGATGATGACATACGTGCTGAATCCTCTCTTTGTTAGAGCTCTGTCACACCTGATTCCAGCCACAGTAATGGAGCCAGAAAACAACATGGTGCTTGTTATCTCATGAGCTAGACTTTGGGGGGCATGGGTTCACCTTTTTAAGTTAACTGTCCAAGTGCAAATGGAAATGTTCCTTGTGGTAAGAGAGATTACAAATTATATTTCTGAGTGCATGTAATAGACTTTATATCTTAAGTATGTCCTTGGGTATCACTGTAAGCAGAAAAATGCTTTTATGCCTTCCCCTTGATTTTAGATATCTTTAAGTAGGAACTGGAAAAAAAATACAATTTTTAGTTCATTTGGTCATTTAGATTCAGTTTTCTATATATATCAATTACGTATACATAATCAACATTTTATTGTGTTTTACATACTCTATCCTTATGTTTGTTTGTTTGTTTGTTTTTTTGTCTGCTTATTCTCGTAGTTACAAAAGAAAGGTTTTTAACACTTTCATCATGATTGTAGATTTGCATATTTCTCGGTGTAATCATCAATTTTTGTTTTATGTGTATTGAGTTTATCTGATTGTGTGCATAGGTAGGATAATGATATTTCTGTTGGATTAACTTCTTTTCATTATATAATCTCATCATTTACTTCTAGCAAGTTTTCTTGTATTTTGTCTGATAGCAGTATATTTGTACCATATTTGTTTTTAATTCTTCCCTGTGTTTAAGATGTGTCTTTTTTAAGCCTAATATGATTTTTTGTTTGTTTGGGGTTTGTTGTTGTTGTTGTTGTTTATTTGTTAATCCAGTCTGACAATACTAGCTTTTAACTTGGAGTATTTAGTCCATTTGTATTTAATGCAATTACTGATGTAGTTGTGTTTATAGTTACCATTTTATTATTTATATACCAATGTGTTTCATAATTCTTTTTCTCTCCTTTTAAGCTTCCCTTGGATTAATCAAATATTTTTATTTTGCTTTTTTTCCATATACTAATTTGTTACATATGCATTTTTGTCATTTTTTAGTGGTTACACTTGAGATTAAACATCTATCCTTGACTTATTGGAGTCCAAGCACAAATTATTACTTTACAACTTCCCTAATAATGCAGGAATCTTAGGACACTTTCACTGCCATCAATGTTAATGTTGTCATGCATTTTTAATTTTCATATATTTTCATCTCACAAGGCATCACAATTATTGTTTTGAGCAGTCAAATTTTATTTTATTTTATTTTGTTTTGTTTTATAAATAGTTTTATTGAGGTGTAATTGATATACCAAAATTGGCACATATTTAATGTGTACAATTTCATTAGTTTGGCATAGTCAAAACATCCATGATACCATCACCACAAAGTAACAGACATACATATCCAACACCCCTCAAGGATTCCTTGTGTCCCTTTGTTTCTGTTTTTGTTTCAAAATTTATTTGAGTATCCATTTATATTTCCCCACATAGTCACTATTTTTTTTGCTCTTCATGACTTCCTTTAATTCAACATTTTCCCCTGTGATTGTTTTGTCTTCCTACATAAAAAATTTTTCTTTAATATATCTTATCATATAGGTTTATTAGTTACTAATCCTCTTGTTTGTCAGAAAATATCTGAATTCCACCTTTGCAGAATGTTTTTACTGGACATGGTATTCTAAATTAGCAGTTATTTTCTATTAAACATTGAAGGTATCATTATGTATCTTATGACTTCTATCATATATATTGAGGAGCCAGCTGATCAGTATTTTTGTTCCTTTGAAGTTAAAATGTCTTTTTTTCCCTACAGTTTTTAAATATTTTAATTGAATTATACATATGTCAAGAAAAATGCATATAACTCCACTTACATTTTTTTCTTTTTGTCTTTTGTTTATAACAGTTTAATTATGATGTGCTGTCAAAAGTTCAGAAATAACAAAAGTAAAACCGATGAATCACCGAAGTAGTAATTAGTAAGGGTTATTGTGAGTACACCAAAAAGTTTGCAAACCAGCACTCAAACCAACATGGAATGAGGCTCAGGGGTGTATTGTTATAAAGCAGCTATTATAGTGAAAAAGCAGTGACTGTTTATTCTTCACAGTGATTGGTTATATTAGCATTTTCTTAAGTGATAGGGAATTGGCTAGTGGTTACCTCATATCAATTTTGGGAAACTGTTTAAGTTTTGCTTATGAATTCCAGGGGCATAAGCAGTAAATGACCCAAGACAAATAATCTTGCAAAATAAGCTAAATTAAGTTTTGTTTGTATGATTATACTGGTTTTGCCTGCTCAGGGAATTTTCAAGGCTGGTCTCTGTTTTTTTATTTTGACAATACCCCTTTTGGACATTTTCTCAGCAGGCTGAGTATAACCAACCACAGAGCGTTATTCTTGGGTACCACTGTTACCCATTGATCTATCATAGCTGCTAACTCAGGAAATGAACAGGGAAGCCCTAGTGCTGCCACCCAGGAACCCTGAGGGTGTTGGACAAATCGAGAGCACAGCTCCTGGCTGGGTTTGCCAATACTGTTGCTGAACAAACTTGGATAAACTCATCATAAGAGAAGTCAATAACTCAAGAGATGAAGGCTTGGAAAAGAAAAAGAGATAATTTATTTTGGTTGCTGGCAGCCAGGGGAGGTGACAGGCTCAAGACTTAACAACTGACCTCTCCATCCACAAGATGGACATCTTGAAATTTATATAGAGATATATGGGGGGAGGGGGCGTACATTCAAGAGAGCAGGCAGAGGGCACATGATCATGGGTGAGGGGCCATATGTGTTCAGGCCATGATATGGTTAGGGAAGGAGATGTGTGGGGTGTGGTCTTCTAGGCATTCCATTCCTATCAGGGCTTTTCTGGTCTGGCAGTTGGGATATTCCTGTCATCGTCAATGGCTCAAGAAAGTGCAATGAGAAATAACTGTTGGGGTCTATAGTTGAGCAAGAGGGCTGACTGATACAACCGTTGGTGTAACCAGGCCTAGGAATCACACATTCTCAGTTTCCATTAGTTGAGTTGTCAGGCTGAAGGGCCATGTAGTCACTGTCTTCATGTCTTCATCATTTATATGATTATTGTTGGTTTCATCCAGATGTCTGATCCTCATGGATACCAATTGGCATGTGAGTGGCTGCTCACAGGCATTGAAAACACTCAACAGTATACAATGCACTGGTGAGGTGAATATGATGACTATAAGAAGAACAACAACCAAGGACTGGAAAATTCCCCAGAGCAGAGATTCCTAGGAGTCAACATTTAACCAATTAAGTGACTCAGATGGGCGATAATTTTTTGAAGTTATTTACATAGGCACAACATGATGTATCAGCAATTACATGTCCTTGTGATTACTTAGGACAGGATGAAAATGAGAACATTTTATTTCAGAAGGTGGTAATGCAGGTGAGCTTCCACGTAAATTAGGCCCCTCTGTTGTGTGAGTAGTCAGTAATTTAATGAGAAGTATTTCTACAGAAACAAAAGAAAAACAAAGTTTATTAGTTCCTGCAAATTATAAATTCAGTTTCTGAGTTTGGAGAGCAGCCAGATGAGAAAATTTCTAGATGTCAGGTTCAAAACATCTTCAAATGGAGTGAGGGCAGGCAGTGGCAATATGACAGATTTCCCTGGCTGACAGTGTGAATGTTGCTGGTGATCTTTCTGAGTGGCCACATGGCAACAGGCATGAAGATTGTCCACACATGAGCTGTTGCAGTGATTTCTCTGAAGGTAATTTCAAGTTGTCCAGCTCACCTGAGTTTTTGTCCTCACTTGAGTATTAGCATCTCTTGATCCCATTAGAGTACAAGTTTTCTAGTCACCTCAGACGATATCTGAATTTTATATAACTTTTCTTTTTGTTCATAGTAAAGGCATTTGTCACAAGCTACTCTGTCTCAGATGGAAGTGGCTATACTAAAGCTTTGTGCTCTCTCTACATTTATATAACTACATTTATATATCCATATCTATAGATCTCTCTCTCTCTCTCTAGAGAGAGAATATATAATATATGCATAAATACACACACATACAATTTTTAAATAGAACCCATGAGCCAATGTAATATTATTTTAGTTGAATTTGAAAGCATTTATGAAGCCATTATATATGTAGAAATCTCCTATGTAGTACATGCGTATAGATGCATTAGATGTGGTCTCTCAATTCAAATTACTTATAAGTAACTATCAAAAGTTTAGATATATACATCAATAAGTTCAGTGTAATGAAATTGTCACAAGGTGCACATATTTATATGGAAATAAAGGCATACAAATCTAGGCACATGGTACCATCAAGAATTTTAGGGAATAAATCCTTGACATAATGGTAACACTTCTGAATTTTGACATTCCAAACAGGAAGACAGCGAAAGCAGATATGGAGGTATAAAATGGTTTGTGCAGAACCCAGGCTAAGTTTCCTATTTTTGAAGATTATAAATAGAGTGAGACATAACTAGAAACAGAGAGAGAGAAGCAAAAAGGTCATGGGATCTTTACCTGGTGTGCTTAACAGCTTGGATATTTTTGTACATCATGGGAGTTTGACATATTTTTAAATGAAATATTTCTGCTTAGAGACACTTATAAAGAAATCACTATAAGGGGATTGAATACCAGAGAAATTGATCCACATGTGTAGGATCACAAGGTCATTCACTAGTAGACTTCAAATTAATGATTTATTTTGGAAAGAGTAGAATAATAATCTGACATGGAGAAGAAAGAACTGGAAAATGGTTTAAGTAGCAAAATATAGTCAAAAAGAACAAAAAAGCCAGAATCAGGTGACCTGGACTGGGGAGTTATTTTGTTGTCTGTTCAGCTATGTGTGAGAAATAAATAGATGAGTGAGAGATAATTAGCTGCTTGTAGTAGTGATGATATTATTACTGTTATTGTTTATTTATCGGGTCTATAGAAGAGATGGAATGATCTAATAGAAGAAGTATCATGGCTTTGAATTTAGATAAACATGGGCCTGAATTTCAGCTTCACCCCATGCCAGCTATATGAGTTTGAAAACATTTATCTTTTTTGATCTTCTTTATCCCCACTCATTCATTCATTTATCCATTCATTCATCCATTTGTTAGTGCATATATGTACACATGTGAAAATTTCCTGATTGACTTTCATGTGCAGTAACATTGTTAGGAGCTTGTACTAGGATTCTCTAGAGAAACAGAACTGAGAAATGTAGAAAGATTTTAAGGAATCTCACACAGTTGTGGGAACTGGTGGTGTTAAAATTTGCAGGGCAGCCTAGCAGGTTGGAAATTCTGGTGTTGGACTTGATGCTGCAACCCTGAACCTGAAAGCAGTCTGGACACAGAGAAAGAGTTTCTTTCTTTTTATGGAACCTCAGTCCTATCCCTTAAGACTTTCAACTGATTGGATGAGCCCACCCACATTATGGAGGATAATCTGTTTTACTCAAATCCTCTGCTTTAAAGCAAAAATACCTTCACGATAACATCAAGATTGGTATTTGATCAAACAACTAGACACCATAGCCTAGCCAAGTTGACACATCAAAGTAACCATCACAGAGTTAGTTGCAAGACAGATGCAGCAACTGCTCTCGTAAAACTTACATCCTAGAGAGAATAATTATATCCATCTGAATAGTTTGCTGTGTGATGAAATGAACTATTCCCTATAAATTAGTAGCACAGTAATTGACACACTGGGGAGAAAAAATAATTTTCCCTCTACCCTCCCAGTCTTGGCCGAGGACCCCTCTGCACCATAATAAAAAGATGAACAGGATTAAAAAAAAAAAGAAAAAAACAGAAAATAACATATTTACATGGGAGAGACACAGGAAAACTCAGTAACACCCCCAAATGGCCCAAGCCACCACCTTAAATATCATCTCCAGCTAAAGACAAAAGATGTTGTGAGGGTGTGGAGTGGAGGCCAGTTATGGGAGGTCACCTGGAAAAGCAGAGTGACAAGTGTAGGTCTTCATACAGATTTAAGTCCTGGACTTCTCCATGGTTAAGAGTTCCTAGAGAGTTAGTCATCTTTCTCTTCCTAGTACTGAGAGGGAGACACCATTACAAATGAAGATTTCCCTTATAAATGTAGTTGTTTCTTACATGAGGGTAATTTCTGTTTTCAGAACTACTCCTGTTTCTTATAAATAACCAGCTCACAATAATCAATATGCCAATAAAGCATATTTTGGGGTGGCATTTTGTGTTCCCCTTCACAGCAAACATCAGTTTCCATCCTTCCATCTTACTATCTAGCTTGTGCATATAATTCATTTAGGATCCAAATGGGCATTGCTACTTAGAGGAGTTTCTAATAATGATAAGAAGAATGATCATAATAATAGCCGTTACTTAAAAAAGAACTCAGTGTGACAATCACTGTTCTAATTGCTTTATATTAATTAACACAGTTAATCCTTACAACGACCCTCTAAAAAATCATCTCCATTTCACAGATTTAGAAACTGAGGCACCATGGAGTTATGCCACTAACCCAAGCTCATGCAGAACATAAAGGGAGGGGCTGGGATTTGGACCATAAGAGTACAGCTTCTCTTGTTTATGGGAAAGGATACAGAGAGAGAAGTTGCCTGGATGATGCTTGTTTTATTTGTTTGTTTCTTCAAGTGGCTTTTTCCTTTCTATCCTTCAAACTATAACTTAATTTATCTCTTTAAGAGAAGGTTTTACTATCCTTAGCATTTTATCTAATATGGAGTTTTTCTTCTATGTCCTTATTATTAAGTGTGAAAAAAAAATCTTCCCCTTAATTCCCTAGTATCAATCTGAATTATTCTATTTTTACTTTTTATCTATTCCTATTTCTTACATCTATTTTCAATCATGTGAGCTCCATAAAGGCAGGAAACTTAATTCACCTTATTCATCATTTTATACCCAGTACCTGGTAGTATAGTGTCTGGAACAGTAGATACTCATTAAACATTTGGAAATTAAAAAATGGAAACAGAAGAATTATTAAAAGAAATAGAAACTTTGTACAACATATAAAGAAAAAATATGTCGCTGAAAATTTCAATCCTCCTTTCCAAATTTACATGAAGTGATCACAAATTTTAGGTCAACAAAATGGAATTGTGCCACTTAACAACTTTCCTGTTCAATGCAGTTCTTATAAGTGTAATTAAGGATCAATGAACCAAGTATTTATTTATTTATTTATTTATTTATTTATTTATTTATTTTTAAAGATTTTATTTATTTATTCATGAGAGACAGAGAGAGAGAGAGAGGCAGAGGGAGAAGCAGGCTCCCAAGGAGCAGGGAGCCCGATGCAGGACTCGATCCCAGGACCCTGGGATCATGACCTGAGCCGAAGGCAGATGCTTAACCATCTGAGCCACCCAGGCGCCCCTGAACCAAGTATTTAAAAGGCAGCCAACTTAATTGCCACAATCGTATGATTTAGATGAATAATAAATGTGCTAATGATAGTATAATATTAAATATTCAACGTGGTTATCAAAAGTCAATTAAGAGATAATTGTAAATCAGTAAGCCACAAGTAATGAGAAGAATCCTCCCTTTTGGAAAGGTTGTTGACAGGAAAAAAGAATCCCAGTTTTCTTGCTTTTCAGCATTTAATTTAACTATATAAAAAAGTATAGAAAATATTTAATTGAATTAGGCAGCAGAGCAGATTTCTACATTCTCAAAATTGGCATCACCTTGTAGTTGCAAAGCAAATTTGACAACTCCAAGGGATTACAGCCTAGCCTTGGTGGTTTAAGGAATGGGTCTCGATGGTGACCCCTTCCTCGTGCTTCTTTCTCAGCAAGACCACTGCAAGTATGGTTTCTTTCTCTGCCTCTTTGTGCATTATCCTTCATTCATTTCCGGGTTCCTGGTAGAGGATATGCATTGTTCACAAACTTGAAGCAGAGTTGAGAAATACTGGCCCAACTATGGAATGAATATATGTAAAATGGCTAAAAATTCTACAATAAAAAATATAGCATTCCAGCAGAGAATTTTGCCTTAGTATCATTCTCTTTTTCTCTTTTTCCTTTTTTTAAAAAAAATTTAACATCATTTTAGTCAAGGAACAGAGCAGTTTGAACTATGGAAATTTTCAGATAGAGTGATCCTTCACTTTGGTACATTCAACTATTAGAGTAATCTCTGTGATAAAATTCAGAATATGCAAATTTGAATATCATTGGCAGTTTGGCACCAGACTGAACACTGGTATAAGTCAAAATTTTCTCTTTAGTGTTTAAAAGACCTGAACTTGTTTTCCTTCAAATGTAAATTAAAAAAAAAAAAAAAGACACCCAAGAATCTCTTTACTACAATCTCATTAGTTTGACACTTAGCTAAGCAACTTCACTTAGGTCACTAGTAACTCCTATAGAATTTCAATTAATGAAAGCATGGCGGCTTTGCAACAAATAATTTGAAACTTGGGTGAGTTGTGAATTTGCAAAAACTTCTCTTTTCTTGGGTGTGACAATGTGTGCTCCTTCCTGGTACACCTGCTGTACTCAATAGAATCTGTCAAAAGGCTGCTAGAGACAAAGTCCCACATCCCCAGCAAGATTGGTAGGTTTCAGTTCCTTAGAGTCTCAAACTAACAAGGTCTTATTAAACCAAGTGTTGGTAAAATTTCAATGTTAAAAAAAAAAAACTTTTATATGCATTTGTTATGAAAGTCTCCTTGAAATCTGAGAGATGGGTAAGAAAGGAGGAAGAGTCAGAGAGGTGGGTGATGTAAGCCAGTGTTCCAGGTAACAAAATTAACCCCATGGATTCTTTTTTTTTTTTTTTTTTAAAGATTTTATTTATTTATTTGACAGAGACAGAGATAGCAAGAGCAGGAACACAAGCAGCGGGAGTGGGAGAGGGAGAGCAGGCTTCCCGCCGAGGAGGGAACCCGATGTGGGACTCGATCCCAGGACCCCGGGATCATGACCTGAGCCGAAGGCAGACGCTTAACGACTGAGCCACCCAGGCGCCCGACCCCATGGATTCTTGATCCTTGCAATGTACTTTGGACAGAAAGGGATAGATAAATGCAACAAGTTTTTAACCTGAAAGACGGCTGCTCAGACACAGCCATACCCATATATGGTGAGTTTAGATCAGCTACTTGGGCAAGGAATTCAGAAGGGAGCTATCACTCTTATATGTCCAAATGTAAAGCCCTGGATGGGCAGGGCCAGACCCTGGTCACCTAGTGACCATTACCAAAGATCACTTGGGCATCTGGCTATATTCAATAGGAAGTAAAAAGTAATCCAAGTCGTGTGCCAAAATATAGGCTTAGATAAAGAATTATGCTCTTAGGTTTGCTTCTTGCTAAGTAGACATTTGGGGAGAAAAATCAAGTTTGAGATATAGTATCTCTTATTTTAACAAGATTACAACCAAAATCTAAAAAGCATAAAATAAATGTACAAATGTAAAAGGCATTAAATTAAAACAAGTAACCTCAGGAGAAAAAAACACAAGTTCTTTGGTAAATTCCCTACTGTCCAGATTTTGGCCCCACCTTGCAGTCTCTGAAACTTGCTTTCCAGAATATGTGAAGTAGTTCTGTCTTTTAGTGGCTGATACATTATGTAAGCTCCCAGCAACTAGTATATAAGACAAAAATGGAATTGCCTTCATTTATAATATATTCCCCTGATCTTCAGGTTAAGGATCTGAAGTTCCCTCCCTTATATATATTTGCCATCAAATTCAGATAGAGTCTCAAACTCAGACTCAGACATAGTATCTATAGACAGTGCTTTTTCTCTCTGATTCTTTGTCCTTAGTTGCCATGGATGATTGACTCTGCTTGGTAATCACTGTTGGATATATTCAGGGAACACACAGTACTCACCTTACAGTAATCTGTCTTGTTACAATTTGGGAGTGGCACCCTAAGTGGGCTAAGTGCACTAAGTGTCTCTGAAATCAGAAACCCTGGGTTTAAAAATCTCCTCCATCACATACTAGCTATGTTATTTTGGGAAAATTAGTTTCCAAGCCTCACTCTTCTAATCTTTAAATTTGGAGTTATAATGATATCCACCTTTAAGAATTTTGTGTGTACCAAATGATAGTTTTTGTTTTTTTTTTTTTAAGTAAAAGTATTTAGTACATGGCTGGATGATAGCAAGCATTCAATATTAATTGTTTACATGTCCTTGCACAAATAAATTGTGCATTATTCATTTTATTTTCATAGGACGATGTTACTTTTTTCCTGAGTTTTGGAAAACATCTCATAATAGAACCCAAGTACTGGCAACAGTACTTCTTTGTGATTCTGAAAATAATTAATGATTTCTTTGTATTTCAGTGAAAATTAGATGTCGCCTTTGTTGAATACATCTTCTGCACCTCCTCAAATTCTCTCAGTCATATCTGCCTTCCATACCCTTAGTCACTTAGTCCCTCTTGGGCTCTGCAAAGGCCTACAGATGCCAAGCCAGCCCATGAGGTGTGTCTGCTGAAGACCACCATCATCATGGCTGGAATTTCTGGCTCTCCCCAGAACTTCTAGACATCTCAAGGAGATACAACACATAGTAGAGAATCTGACTTACTGAGCCATTGCCAGAAGGTTATATAACCTGGAAATGAGTGTGAGGAGGTGTGGGATCTGATCTGGTTAACTCCCTGTAGGGCAAACTTTGAGCAAGGGGAGATAGGAGTCAGACAAAATAGGCAGCTGAATTCCCTCTCTCTTCTTCCTTCTGCTATACTCTTCTGAAGAGTGGTTCCTCTGTGACTTGCATATGATATCCTCAGTGGTTGAATGGATGTACTTGGAGTTTTTGGTGGCTTATCAAGAAGGAATGGCCATCAGAGTAAGTCATTATCTTTCAGCTCTCTTTTCCTTTTGTTGATCTGATATTATACATCCCAAATACAGTATTGATATTTTATCCTTGCTGAAGCTTTGTTTCTAGGGACCCTAGGCTAAGATATGTTTCCTTCTTCTCACCAATTCCAATTCATTCATTCATTCATTCAATCATTTATTCATCCATTACAAAATCCATTACTTCAGTTATTTATATCGCCATGGCATGCACAATAAGAAATACCAAGGTGGGTAAATATGTTCCCTGGCTTTACAGAGATTACAATCCAATAGTGGTGATTCTACAAGTATCTATATTAAAATTATAAAATAATAAATGCCTTGAAAAGAGATATAAAGGTCAGAGTTTGAAGAGAGCAGTTTTAACTGGGAGATCATGGAAATCAAATACTCTGCTGGTGACATTTGTTCTGGGACTTTTAGTTCCGGTAAATATATCACTTTTGGTGGAATAAATGTGCAGATAAATAGGTTGATAGCATAAGTTCTTCTGCCTCACTGACATGATTCACTATGTCAGAAAGTTTGAGAACTCACGTGTTGCTTATATTAGTTTAAATATTTAAATAAATGGTTTTGATACCCTTACATAAGCATATAATTGTTATTAAAATATAAATAAGCAAATAAAAAATAAATAACACTCATAATTCTACCAGTGTTAACATTTCAGACATTTTTTTAGCATGAAAACTATTTGTAGTTTTTTTTTTTTTTAAATTGCATCATATTAGGGGTTCCTGGGTGGTTCAGTCAGTTAAGTGACCGACTCTTGATTTTGGTTCAGGTCATGATCTCAGGGTTGAGTGATGGAGCCTCATGACAGTCTCCGTGCTGGGCATGGAGCCTGCTTAAGATTCTCTCTCTCCCTCTGTCCTTCCCCCACACCTTCCCCAGCTCACACTCGCACATGCTCTCTTTCTCAAAAAAAAAAAAAAATCATATTAGATGTAAAACTTTGTCATCCTAGTATTATTTTATGGATTTTTTTTTCATATCAGTAATGTTGTGGCAACTGTATAATGGTTCTATAGTTTATGTATTTAATCATTTCATTGTAGTACTATACCACTGTTTATTTATCCAAAGCTTTCTCGGGGTCATTTATTTTGTCTCAACCTTTTTTTGTTTAAGATTTCATATTATGTTATAGTAAGCATTCCAAGTTGGTGAAATCTTTCTGCATAACCTTAATTATTTCCTTAGGATAAACTCTTAAAAGTACAATTGCTATGTTTAAAGAGCACAAGCATTGTCATGATTTTTCTCAGTTGCTGTTCAATTGGCAACCAAAATATTATCTTATTATATAAGCTTACCAGCACTATAAAATGCTACCACTTTTCAGCACAGAAAATAGATTTTATACTTTAGAATATATATGTCATTTTGATTAAGAGATATTTGTATCTTTAAATCAGAGATGACAATAACTATTTCATAGTATTTTGTCAAGATTAAAAAAAGATATTATAAGTGAAGATGATGTTTTTTAGAAAGAGGATAGTAAAAATAGAAAAGATTAGATGGCGGGAAAAAAGACCTGACTATAGATAAAAAAGAGGGGTAAAAATTTATAAGAGAATAGCTTACAACTCCAAGATATTTCATTTCAAAACTTAGAAGAAATGAATGATTTCCAAGCAAAATAGAAATTATGACAGTTGACACAAAAGTAGAAATGTATAATGGAAATATTATCCTAGAATAGATTACAAAGTGATTAAAATCTTTGTTTAAAAGGCAATAGGATTTAGTAAAGCGTTTACTAAAAAGTTTTAGTTTCCTTTATTTTTTTTAATTTATTTTTTTTAAGATTTTTAATTTATTTTTGAGAGAGAGAGAAAGAGCACAAGCAGGGGGAGCAGCAGAAGGAGAGGGAGAAGCAGGCTTCCCGCTGAGCAAGGGGCCCAATGTGGGGCTCGATCCCAGGACCCTGAGATCATGACCTGAGCCAAAGGCAGACGCTTAATGACTGAGCCACCCAGGCTCCCCTCCTTTATTTTTTTTTTTTTAAGATTTCATTTATTTATTTGACACAGAGAGAGAGCGCACAAGCAGGGGGAGCAGCAGGCAGAGGGAGAAGCAGGCTCCCTGCTGAGCAGAGAGCCTGATCCCAGCATCCTGAGATCATGACCTGAGCCAAGACTTAACTGACTGAATAATCTAGGCACCCCTAATAAGTTTTATTTTCCTTTACTAGCAGATGACATTCATATTTGAAAAACCTTTTTGGGGCCATAAAAACAAGTGAAAAATTTCCAAGATCGCTTTAAAAAGTCAGGATATCTTTGATAATAAAATTTAAGATATCACATAAAAAATATATAAAACATCTCAGATTTGTACACAAATGAGAAGTTTAAATATAATATTAGAAAATACAACCCATCCGTGTCTTAAGGATATTATACTATGGCAATGTGAGTTTATTGCAGAAAATGTGATTCAGTATCAGGAAACCTATCTTCATTATTCATTATAGCAACTGATTAAAGAAGATAATAATTTGGTCATATGAATCAATGCTGAAAAGGAATTTGATAAAATTTGGCAGTTATTTCTAATAACACTATAAAATATAAATGGAAGGAATTGCTACAATATTATAATTTATCAAATTCCACAGCATGCATATCACAGTGGTGAAACACTAAATCCATTTCAATAAAACATAAAACTATAAAGAGATGCCTACTGATAGCATACTATTTAATATTGCCCTGTGAATGTAATGAGTCAAACATGTAAGAGCTACAACAAATATTGGAAAAGGTAGGTGTTATCTATTTTTTGTCAATATGATTGTCTACAAAACCAAGAAATTCCTAGTAGCATACAGCTAGTCTCATTTTTTAAATATCTGTAAAGGGGCTCAATAGGAATTAAGTATTTGTATAAAAGTGCTGTTGACATGAGTAAACAAAATTATAAAAACTTTTAGAAATAAATTAAATAAGAATCATAAAGGAATTTTATGAAGAGGAACTATAAATTCTTATTGAAAAATAAACAATGTAGGGACTAAGGTAAACATCTACCATCTCCTTGCTTAGAAAGACTTCATATTATAAATATATTAATTTTATGTAAATAGGATAAAATATACCAAAGCTACAATTGGAATATTAACTTTTATATGAAAGAGTAATTTGTTGAAAAATAGTCAAGAAAAATTTAAAGAACAATAGTGTTGCTCTAATCAAATCAGTAGCTATAGGAGAGGGAATTCAGGAATAGATTGGAGTATATATTGCCCAATGTAATTTTAATTTTCATTTCCCTTTTGAGTTTGTCTATTTCTTTCATGATTGTTGAGATTTTTTTTATTTGCCCTTCTGTGAATTGCCCTTCAAAATGGGATTTTCATTATTGTTTTGTTGATTTTCAGGAGTTTCTTATATTATAATTTTAATTTAAAATCTATAGATTTATTGCAAATTTTTTTTTACATTTATAAAAGGGATAACAAAATAATACTTCATACTAGCCACAGTGAAAAAAATTTAAAAGCATTTTAATACCTACTACTGGCAGGATGTGTGCAAAAGAATACTCACATTTCTTGCGTAAAGGTGAATTGCTTTAAGTTATTAGAAAGTAAACTGGGAACATCTAATAAAATTATTAATAAATACAGTTGACCCTTGAACAACATGGGCTTGTGCACTGGCCCACTTTTATGCAGTTTATTAAAAAATAAATACAGTACAGTAGTATAAATGTATTTTCCTTATGATTCTCTTACTAATATTTTCTTTTCTCTAGCTTACTTTATTGTAAGAATACAGTATATAATACATATAACATACAAAATATGTGTTAATTGACTGTTTATGCTACTGGTAAGGCTTCTGGTCAACAGCAGAAAATTAGCTAAGTTTTCTGTAAAATAAATAATGAGTGCGGTTTATGGTGAAATGGTGGGTGAATATCTAACATAAGTTGTGGGAATCCAAATATAAATTACAAATTGATATAAGAAAATTGACCTATGAAAGATAGAACTTGAACTGTCCAATAACTATGAAAATATTGAACCCTGTCTTAGAAGTGCTTTCTAATCTTTATTAAAAATTTTGCATTAATACAAATTTCAGGCAATTTCAATGACAACATCAAGAAACACACTTTCCTTGTTATTTTATCCATTCCAGAGCAAACAGGAATGACAAAGTGATTACACTACAACATCACCTGACACCAAAAGCTGACAAAAATTACATGCAAAAAATGAATATTGACAATCTATATGTAGATATCACAATCCTAATTCAACTCCTGTGGAATATTTACGGTTTTCTTAAATCTAAGTACCTTTATTCCACAAAGGTAAAGATGGTTCAAAATGAGGAAAGATGTCATTATAATTCATCACATTAATAATTAAGGGAGAAAAATAACAATTCAGAGATGCCTACAGGACATCTTATGATATTTAAAATCCCTTCTGAATTAAAAGATCTTCATTAATTAGAAATAAGAGAATGCTATAGTAACATGGAAAAGAATACCTACCCAAACCTAAGACATTATTTAAAGAAGAAACATTAGAGATGTTCTCATTAAAGTCAGAAACTGGTGACAGATTGCCAGCTGTTATTGCTTAAACTCCTAAGAGAATGGCACCAAGTCATCCCAATGTCATTTGGTCTTAGCGGATGTTACAGATACCTTTTATTATGTCTTCCAGCTCATCCAGTTTGTGATAACTCCACTGAGAATTGTTTCCTTTTCTTCCCACATCTGTAGGACATAGAAGTGGGTCCTTGTGATGGACACACTCTATGATAACCTCCAATGAATCATGCCCTTTTATTATCTCTCAAGGGACGATGGAACCAATGCCTTGCTTCTAACTAATAGAATATGGCAAGCATGATAGGATGTCACTCCCCTGACTAAGTTATATTATATGGCAAAAGCAAGGAGATGCCACTCCCTTGAGTATGTAATATGTAATATAAGACACCATCTTAGCCAGAGAGACAGATTCTCTTGTTGGCTTTGAAGAAGCAAACATCCACATTGTGACTCACAAAAACTGTTAGATAATAAATGTGTATTATTTTAGGCCTCTAAATCTGCAGTAATTTGTTATACAGCATATAAAATGAATACCATCCGCAACAGCTATGTTTAAATTATGTGGTAAGATACTAGAAGTAAAAGCGATCAGGGTCCTTTCCCAGAGAATTTAGAATTGGGACCGAGATTTTTTAGTCTCAGTCTGCGCTTGTGTCTTGAGTAGAGGAGATTTAACAAAGGGGAGCTGTGAAGAAGTAATCTCAAGTGTGGGCTGAGTAGGAGAAAAGCTAGTTTACAGAAAGATAATAAGGTAGCAGAGACAGAGAAATAAGTAGAAAAAAAATCCTTTCTGGCTTTTATGTAGCATTCCATTTCCTGATTTCAATTCTTTTAATGTGGACTAGCTGCATTTTCATCCTTGACTTAGCTGCTATGATATATCCTTATATCCTTTTAATAAGTACCCCTCTTTTAAATAAAGTGGTCTCAAGTTAGTATTTAGTATATGCAATCAGAGTCCAAATTATTTAAGTAATGCACAAGTAAAGGGAATTTAAAACACTCTTGGTAACCAGTGGTACTATTTAGCAATACTATCTCCTGATTTTTTTTCTTCCTTTTTTATTTTTTTTTTTTTAGCTCTGTAAGTTGAATTTGTGTCCAGTTTACTTTGTAAAATTAGCCTTCTCTTCTCCATGCTAAATAATTCAGATTCACAATTTCAATTAACGAGCTAAACTCTTTAAGCATCCAAAGGGCGGAAAATACATTTTATGGCTTTAAAACAAGCTATTTACCACAGTATAATTTCTACTTGGAATGAAGTTAAAACAAAATTTGAGAATGGAGAGACAAGAGTAAATATTATGTGAAAATAACGTTCTCTGCCTCCTATAATCTTACTTTTAAATCTGACTAAAATGAATTGGCAAAAAGTAGTACCACATGGATTAGTTGTTCAGTGAAGTCTTAACATCAGTGAATAATGAGACAGGAAACGATATTCAGATTGTGGGATGATATTAGCAAGGTCAACTTCAGAAAAAAATGACATTGATTTCACACACGATTCTAAATTGGAAGGTAATATAAACAGCCATCATGAATCCAAAACAGCACTGTGCTGTTGCCGACAATTAAGGATGTAAAAGGAGATTACGCAACACAAGGACATGAATATTGATTGAACAAGGAAACCTGTATATGGTAATAGTTTTGAAGTAAGATGTTGCTGGCAGATGAGCCTGACAACATAAGGCTAAGGAAACCTAAGAGGGACACTATCACCAGTCTTTCAAAAATGATTGTTCTAAGGACTGAGTCTGGGTGGCTCAGTTGGTTAAGTATCTGTCTTCAGCTTGGGTCATGATCTCAGGGCCTGGGATCAAGTCCTTCATCGGTCCTTGCTCAGCAAGGAGCCTGCTTCTTCCTCTGCCGGCTGCTCCTCCTGCTTGTGCTCTCTCTCTCTCTCTGACAAATAAATTAAAAAAAAAAACTTTTTTAAAAAAATGGTTGTTCTGTAGTGACCACAGGTACTAGGTTGGTGATTTCAGTAGCATTTTGATAAAACTGTAGAAATTAGCTCTTGGTGAGGTGGTGGGGATGCCTAATCTATAGCCTTTGCAGATCTCCATGGTGGAAATAATCCCACCAAAGCCAATTTCAAGCTAGCAATGTGAGGTCAGTAAACACGGAGCTTTGATAAAATGTACACAATCAGCCTGAGCCGGCCACAACACAGATCTTTGCTCTGGGGGAGGCTGTCTAGTTCTCAAGATTAGGCCCAGTGTGGGGCTCCTAACAATACCAGTCAGACTTCTGTGTTAGAAACCTTATGATTCTCCAACTATTCACAGAAGAGGGAAGGTGGCACTTCAGGCTGCTCTTGAGAGGACTTGTGCCCATTGTATCTGTATGGCAGAAACCGTGTGTGATTGTGTGTCACTGTGTATCCGGCTGCACTGAATATCAGTACGAAAAACTATGAAATAATTTCTAAAGTTAATGAGACTCCCCCCACACACGATTGATCCAGAGTTTGTCAATATTTAATGTGCATAAAGAGTCATGTTCTGTGGTCTGGAGTGGGACGTGCCAGTCTGCACTTTAATCAGCTCTCCTACTGACATTGATGAACAGGAAACACTCGAGAATCACTGGATTTCTAAGTGAAACTCTCCACTTTTACCAAGCATTGCTCTTTTCCAGGTGCTGTGCTAGACTCTTGGAGTCTGGAGATAAATGTGGAAGCATGGCACGTGGCAGAGTTTAATCTCTGTCTTTATGATTACCTTAAATGTATTCTGAGTGCCACCATTTCGAGCCATGTGACCTTGGGCAATGTGTATACGGTGTTTGAGACCCTGTTTCCTGATATGTCAAATATTACTTATCCCTTTAGGCAAATGAGTTAAATATGGAAAATGCTTAGTGCAGTGTCCCACACATTGAAGGAAACCCGTGTTAATTTCCTTCTACACAAAACACTCTCAAACTATTTAAGGATGTAGTCAAATAAATCAACTATTAAAATTCAGATTGTATGTGGATGGAGCATAGAGAAAGTCCATCTAACTCCATCAAGGTAGGTCAAGTGGGGTTTCAGTGACAAGGGTTTGTTTGAGCCAAATAAATCAGGGGGATAAATTGGGGGAAGAGGGGCCTGGGTGGCTCAGTTGGTTAAGCATCTGCCTTCAGCTCAGGTCATAATCCCGGAGTCCTGGGATGGAGCGCCATGTCAGGTGGGCTCCCCGATAAGCAGGGAGCTTGTTTCTCCCTCTGCTGCTCCCCCCTGCTCATGCTCTCTCTCTCTCTTTCTCTCACTCACTCTGTCTCTCAAATAAATAAATAAAATCTTTTAAAAAATTGGGAGAAGACAAAAAGTAATGAAATCAAATGTAGGAATTTGTGAAGGATAAAGTGTTCAGGAAACAGTAAGTTGTTTGTTTTGCCTAGAACACTGTAGTTCATTTATTAGTGTTTGGGGAGGTGAAATCAAGAAACATATACTTTTCATAACTTAAAGGTTTATGACAACAAAGCACCTGTTTTCATCCTCAAAATGAAAGGAAACTATTAAAGGACTTTAAACAGGAATATGCTATATAGAGATTTGTGCAAGCTCCCTCTGGCTTCAAAGGGAGCCAAGGCACAATGAAGCCCGTTTGGATGTTACCATAACAGATAAGGAAAGTAGTTGTTAGGCCTACACTAGGTAGGGTGGTGGCTGGTAGGGTTTACGGAAGGGATAGGTCATGTAACAGTGTGCTAAAACCCATTCCCACAGGCTCATGATAGCCCATTATTAAATTTGCAAGTTTTTGCGAACTGGTTGCTAAACATGACTATTAATAAAAGCTAAATTGTAGAAGTCATATATACTTGTAGTAGACTACACTGAAAATAAAGGTAATAAACACTGAAAACTCATCATTTCCCTATTATTTTATAGCATTAACTATTCCCTGTGCTCTTGAGACTGTTTACGTCTATTTTATCTGTATGGTGAATATACCATGCAATTGTATGCTGCTGTCGATCTCTGCATTCAGTGATGTCACGTTGGTAGCTTGGGATCAGTCATGGTGGCAGTATTTACACCACAGAAATCTGAAACCACTATGAAGTAGGCTTGATTCACTGTTTTGTAATTTTCTAGACTTAAGTGGTGAAAAAACTGAACAATCCAGGTTAATCATAAAAGTACGCCTGTACCATGACATTGAAAATAGTACAAAGGATCGAGGAAATATTCTGCCAGTATTCAAAAACTATTATCTAGTTCAGCAAAGACATTACTCACATCATTTACTAATTAGTTACATTACCACATATGTCTTACTTGCTTCACTTTTGTCTTCATCATTAATACAAATAAGAATTTGAACCAGCTATTTCTATAGGAACTGCAATTGTTTATCTATTTTCCTCTATTGCAACCACAGAATGGCTCTGCTTACAAAATTTCAGCTAAATCTGCTAAAGCATCAGAGAGACCTGATTGGCTGTGTGGGATTTCAATAGAGTATTGTATATTTTGATTATTTGTAAATTACGTGTGATACATCCTCTATATTATATTTATATAAAAGTAAAATTTATAATAAACTTATATGCCTACATATAGACATACTTTTTTTTTTTCATTGATCTTCTTGTTAACTATTTAACAGCATACCCTTGGGATGGGAAGATGCTTGCTGACAGGATTATATGATTGGCTAGAGGAGGTGAAGAAAAGAGAGGATGGCAACTCCAGTTTTATGATCAGGGTACAAAAGAGCATGGTGGTGTCACTCACTGAGATCACAAACACATTGGGAGGGTCAGGAACCAAATTATTGCTCCTTGGCCTTTTGGCTAAGATCAAGGGAGAGTTTCCAAATTAAATTCTTGCCTGTAAGAATCGACTCCACTGATTTCAAGGTATGTGATTCTGAGTGTGCTATGGTTTAATGCTTCCTCATCCTGGAGTCAGAGTTCCGTGTGCTGCGCAGTGTTGGAAGCTCCCTGCAGGGAGCCTATCATAAGATTGAAAGGAAGAATTATTTAAGAGCCCTGGAGTCTATGACCCTTTCATCTTTGTGTCCTGAGAAAGAGTATCTTGCTACCTCCTCACTATTCTGTTGTGACACTCAAGAGAAACAGGAATAACTCTTTGTAGTAAGCATGAGTGAGCTTCTTAGGCACAGATCTTTGTGGTCTTGAGCAGCAAACTGAAGCAGATACCCCAAGAATATCATATTCCCAAAATGGTCCTTCTTCCTCCATTCCATTGATTCATTTAGAATAAATAGATTTATTTCAAAGCAACAGGACCTTATTCATGCAAAACTAGATTAATACTAAACTTAAAAAGTGGAGAAACAATTTTTTAAAAGCCATGAACTATTAGTTTCTTTGGTAGAAAACATATTACTCTGTCCTATCTCTGGCTGTGTTTGGCTAAATCAGATTGCCCCTATCCATTACTATTGCATAGATTTATTGCCATATTCTTTTTACATCTTTCTTTTTCTTTCTGGACATGTTTTGTCACCTGTTTTATTCTCCTTGTGGATAGTACATGTCTTGATAACACCTTTTCAGCTAATTAGGGGGTACTGTGAGATGGTTTTCTGGATGGTTTGTCTAAGACTGGATTGGTGGAAGGCCTGGATTTGTAAGATAACTCAGATTTGATCATTGTGTTTGTTTTTTCATTTTGACAGGAGAGTACAGACTTTCAGTGTTGCTTTGCTTTTATTCCCAGTTAGGGGTGTGTGGGGTGTGTGTGTGTGTGTGTGTGTGTGTGTGTGTGTGTGTGAGTGATCCTTACAAACCATCTTTGTTGACTTAATTTGACTTAATTACTTTGATAGCCTGTAAAATTGTGACATTTCCGGGCCAGAAATAGACTATAATAGGAGGGAATTTCTTCCTTCTGGAAGATTCTGGGAAAACAGGTGCATCACATGTAGAACAATATCCTTGGACAATAAGATTCTAATGTACTCACTGGTTCAAATTCAAAGATTTCTTTCTTTAGATCAAAGTACTTTGTCCTCTTAGAAGGCACTTACTTGTGTGGCCAGTTGCCTATAATTGTCAGTCACAAAGACTGCAGGGAGAAGCTATTCCTTGAATACAGTACAGTTCTCTTCCAGATAACAAATTTCCTAGAACTCTGTATCCACGTCACTTCCACTCTACATTAAATGTTTAGTCTGTGTCACATTAGCCTTTTGGCTAAACTCCACAGGAGTTGGCATGGGGAATCACATTAATTGTCCATTTAATCTAATCGCCCTCTCTGGCAGAGACCCATTTCTGCTGTTTCGGGCGCAGACAAAACATAAACCGTAATGCATCTAGCCAACTGGAGATTACAAGATTAAATTTGCTGAGAAAGAAAGAGTGGACTGAGAACTTTGATCAGCCATTAAAAGGGAGTGATTCATTTTACTGGCATTTAAACACATGCAGGCACCTATTAGAACAACATTGGGTATCTGCATACAACTTAAAAGTAGCACGAACATATCATTTTCTCAAGGAATTAAACCCATAAAAATAAACCTTTATTTCCATTTGTGATATATTTAAACAAATTATAACAGTCACACAAAACTAGTGGCATTTATATTAGGATCCTACCCTACCCATGCTTTATGTTAGCCAGGAACTTGGTGATTCAAAGTGTGGTTTGTAGACCAAAAGCCTCAGTATTACCTGGAAGCTAATTACAAATTCAGAAAACTGGGCTCCACCTTAAATCTACATGTCAACGAGATTCCTGAGTGATTTGTATGCACAGTAATGTTTGAAAGACACTGGTGCAGAGGATATAACTGAAAATAATATTTAAAAATAGTAATCACTGGTTCCCTACATTTTCAAAAAACTGTATAGATGAATAATTGACCAAATCCTCCCTAACTAGAATTATTTTTCATAGACACTAAAGTCCCTTTGTTTCTATGATCACTAGGCCTCTTTTATGTAAACAATAAAAATATTCACCCTGCATTCTTCTCCAAGTTACTGGAAGAGTTAGATGAACATGCTCCTATCTCTTCAGGCTTCTTTAATCTAGAATATTTCTTCCATCTTCCTTGACTCTCATCATCTTGATAATTTGGAAGATTGTAGACCAACTATTTTGTGGAATGTCTCTCAGTTTTTGTTTGATATGTTCTCATAATTCAATAGAAGTTATCTATTTTTAGCAGAAATATTAAAGAAGCAATGCTACTTTTATGACATTATCTCAGGTGATATAGGATTTCATGTTGTCCCATTACTGGTGACATTGACTTTGATTATTTAATTAAAATGGTATCTGCTGGGGGCGCCTGGGTGGCTCAGATGGTTGGGCGTCTGCCTTCGGTTCAGGTCGTGATCTCAGGGTCCTGAGATCGAGTCCCGCATCGGGCTCCCTGCTCCTTGGGAGCCTGCTTCTCGCTCTGCCTCTCTCTCTCTCTCTCTCTCTCATGAATAAATAAATAAAATCTTTAAAAAATAAATAAATAAATAAATAAATAAATAAATAAATAAATAAATAAATGGTATCTGCTGGGATTCTCCACTGTAAAATTACTCTTTTTTTTTCTCTTATAATTAGTATTTTGGGTAGAGATACTTTATATCTATATCCTATCTATATCTTATTCCTCAGCAACTTCCAATTTATTTATTTATATAAGTAGGGCTCATTTTATTCTATAAATAATATTTGTGGATTTTTCTATAATATTATTCTATAAATAATAATCCATTACTACCATTATTTACTTTGAAGCTCCAGTTTTCTCAGGTTTACCAGTGGGAACCCTGGAGAAGGTGACTTATGTATTTTTTTTTTTAAATTTTACTTATTTATTTTTGTGAGAGAGAGAACAAGAGAGCGAGCATGAGCGGGAAGGAGGGCAGAGGGAGAAGCAGACTCTCCCCTAAGCAGGGATCCTGATGCAGGACTCGATCCCAGGACCCTGGGATCGTGACCTGAGTGGAAGGCAGACACTTAACCGACTGAGCCACCCAGGTGCCCTGTATTCTTTTAGCATGTCTCTATCATTCTGTGAGCACTTCCTTACTTACTGGCATAATAAGATATTCCAGGCTTATCTTGTATTTCTCCTCCCCTGTCCCAGAGTCAGCTACTTCCCCAAGGGGCCGTATATGGCCCTTGTATGGCCACCTCTTTCCACTGTCCCCCATGTGGACATACTCATCATTCCTCTGAGGCTTTGACATCTCATACAGACCATTGCTCTATCTATTGCTGCCTTACAGAGGTTCTTTTCACCCCATATAGGCCTCCCCCTCCCAAGCTAGGCTACCCTCCTACATAAATGCCTCTTCACTCTGTTCGGGCTCTAATAGCTCACTCTGAATCACTACTGCTGCCATACCCCTGCAAGGATACCTTGCTAGACTACTATAGCTCCTCAACCCTTCCTTTCTGTGTGGACCCCTATCTTACTCAGGCCCAGGTGATACGACCTGGACCTAATATTTTACTAAGGGAAGAGAGAGAAAAGAAGGGTAGGGAAGGGAAGTGTCATGGTCAATGTTATGTGTCAATTGGTGAGGCTACAATTCCCACCTACTAAATCAAGCACAGGGCGCCTGGGTGGCTCAGTCGTTTAAGCGTCTGCCTTCAGCTTGGGTCATAATCCCGGGGTCCTGGGATCGAGTCCCACATGGGGCTTCTTGCTCAGCGAGGAGTCTGCTTCACCTTCCCCCCTGCTCATGATCTCTCTTATTCTCTCTCTCACTCAAATAAATAAATAAAATCTTAAATAAATAAATCAATCAAGCACAAATCTAGAAGTTACCATGAAAATATTTGTGATGTGGTTAAAGTTCATGATCAGTTTACTTCAAGTAAGCGAGATTATTCTAGATAGTCTGTGTGGACCTGATTCAGTCAGTTGAAAGACCTGATGAGCAGAGGTGAGGCTTCCGTGAGGAAAAGGAATTTTGCCTCTGGACAGCAGCTTCAGACCATGTTCCAGGGTTCTAGCCTGCCTTTCTGGGTGGTCTGTCCTGTGTTTTTGGACTTTTCTAACCAGTCCTGCAATCACACACACCCATTCCTTGCAATAAGTCTCTCAGTATGTATCTCTTACTGGCTCTCTTTCTCTGGTTTAACCCTGTCTGATATAAGAAAGAAAGGGGAGAGAAAACATATAATTACTATTATTTTAATGGAAATTCTCTGAGAAATGTTTAACTCTAATTTTCTGTTTCACAAGGGGATGAAAAATAGACTAGAAAAATATATGGCATGAGAGTTTAAGTTAATCATGAGGAAGAATTTCCTTACAGTGAATATTAAAAATGAGAACATGGTATGATTATCTGAGGCACTTAGCATCTAAGCGGTGTCTCCTCAGAAAGGACTCATAGGACTTTCTTCCTGCGTCGGTATATTCATCTACAACCTAGCTCCAAAAATTTCCTTTCATAATGAGTAAAGTAATCTTCACTTTGAGTTCCAAAAGGAAGTCAGAACACACTCCAAAACAAGAGGAAAATAATTTGAGGTAAACGATTCAAGTAAAGACACATTTATACATGCAGTTATAATCAATGTAATGTTCCATTCTGTGACTTTCTAACATTCGGCTCATACTATCTTCTCTGTCTGGAATGCTTGTTCCTTGCTCCTCAGAGGACCGACTTGGTCTCCACCTTTATGTTGCAGTGTAATACCTCTTTTTCCCAGAGGTTTTCTCTAAACCTCTCTCTCTCTCTTTCTCTCTCCTTCTCCTGTTTTAACCTATCTCAACCTATATTTATTTTATGCTATTTCACATATCACAATTTCTTTCCCTTTAAAAACACTTTCTTTACTTGTTTTCACTCTTTCTCTCAACTGGGTTTTAAACTCCATTGAGGGTTCATGTCTTTCCTATTTCTTTTCATGGTTCCAGTGAAACCATGTGATATCCATTTATTTAGCAAAACGTTGGGTCACTGCTGCTTACCTGCCC
The DNA here is from genome assembly GCF_011800145.1 of Mirounga leonina. Taxonomy (NCBI): domain Eukaryota; kingdom Metazoa; phylum Chordata; class Mammalia; order Carnivora; family Phocidae; genus Mirounga; species Mirounga leonina. The sequence goes on from NW_023270387.1 coordinate 40,169,406, forward strand.
ATGTTCCCAACATCAAATTTATGAAAAAACAGGTTGATCTAATCAGAGATTGGATATCTGCTGATTAGATGCTGTACAGTTTTAAGTCTCTAAGTAGATAATTTCAAATAAAATTCAAGTCCAATTTTACCATTTCACTATCATTCAGTATAAAAGCAGATGCTGTACTTCGGCATACCTGAGTAGGTGCTGTGGTATTCATCCATCTGTCAACAAGTGTTTAGTAATGGTGAGGTTTACTACTAACTGGACCACAAATAGCGTGATGAATGAGTAAATCTCAGATTAATTTCTCTCATAAGCTTGGTTGTAGAAGAGCCAGAGAACCATTACAAATATGTAATGAGTCAGACAGAAGTGGGGAAAAAGTCTTACCCAACTGTCACAGATTACCACCTGTACAACGGAGCTAATGGGAGACCAAATATCAGTCCTGAATTACAAAACAAGCCTTTAAAAAAAAAAATTGAAGTGTAGTTGACACACAGTGTTACATTAGTTTCAAGTGTACAACATTGTGATTCGACAACTCTATGTATTATGCTATGCTCACCACAAGTGTAGCTGCCATGTGTCACCATATAACACCATTGACTGTATTCCCTATGCTGTGCCTTTCATCCTCATGACTTTTTCATTCCATAACCAGAACCCTGTATCTCCCACTCCCCTTCACCTATTTGGCCCATCCCCATACCACTCTCCCCTCTGGAAAGCATCACTTTGTTCTCTGTATTTATGGGTCTGTTTATGCTTTTTGCTTAAAAAATGCCTCTTTTCTAATATGGAACTGAGGATCATGCCCTACTAGAGACTATATCACTGCAAGATCTATTTCTACATGCTATGAAACCTATTAAAAATCATATGTATGTGTAAAAAATTATACCTACAAAATTATACGTATACAAACAATGAATCATGGAACACTACATCAAAAACTAATGATGTATGGTGATTAACATGATAAAATTTAAAAAATATACATATATCATATATATATGATGCTATTAGAAATTAGGAATAGTATGGGTTATATATAATTAAATTACACATAATATAAAATGTATAAATTATATATTTACATATCTAAATATAAAAATTATATGTGTGTATATATAACATATATACATATATGTATATACATATAATATATACAAATGTATCTCCAGGGGCGCCTGGGTGACTCAGTTGGTTGAGCATCCAACTCTTCGTTTTGGCTTAGGTCGTGATCTCAGGGTCATGAGATTGAGCCCTGTGTTGGGCTCGGCACTCTCAGCATGGAGTCTGCTTGAGATTCTCTCTCCCTCTCCCTCTTCCCCTCCTGCCATGCTCTCTTTCTCTCTCTAAAATAAATAAATTTAAAAAAATATATATCTCCACATAATGCTGTTAGAATTTAGGATTATCACAGGTTCATCTTACTTCAGTCAACATAGACAATAAAGACTAAGTTGTTAGAGTCATTTTTTATCAGTTATAGTAATGCTTTAATAACATTTTCTTTATTTTTATGCCATAAGAAAGAATAACTGAGAGTGTTTTTTCTCTGATTTCTAATCACTAAACATATTTATTGATTATTATTGTTTATTTGACAAATTTACTTGTATACTTTGTAAGTGACTCTCATTATAAATATCACTTGTCAGTGCTCATGTAAAATAAAATAGACTGATTAGGTTGGTAAATAACCTTTTATTTTTTTAGGAAAGGACATAACCATTGTATAAACCACATTGATTGCTTTGGCATGGTATTGCTTTGCTGATGTGGCCAAATTGTACTCACAGATGTCCATAGATGGTGAGATATGGTTTACAAATATCTGAATAATATACTGTGGAGACAATCAATTGGATGTGTGAATGCTATATTTACTTTCCATGCAGACGTTCTGGCTTTTTGGTGGACAAGTTTTTTGTTTTTGTTCTTGTTTTTTAAATAATGTGATAAATCACTAACGATGCAATAACAAAATGCTATGCTATCCCATGAGTAATGATTATGTTGAGACCATTTTTATATTAAAAAAATCGGTAAGTAGGCAGTCTCATACTGGCTTTCATCTTAAAAGAAAAACTGTTTAACATAACTTTTGTGACTTTGATTCCAAACATGTGTTTGAAATGGCAATAAATGATCAGCCTAATGTCTGGATATTTTTGTTACTAAATGCTTTTAAATACCTTGATAATTGATTAGATTCTTCAGTTTATATTTAAACATTTAGTGTTGTGAGCACATATGTTATGAGCACATAGTTTATAGAACTAGAAAGGGGGTGCTCTTACAATAACTTAGCCTCCTGGTTTTTATTAATTATTATATTAATAAGTGGGTCTTTTAAAGCATGGGGGATTCCAAGAATGGTTTTATTGCCATTCCAATCTTTTTCATGTTTGTATTCAGCTCACATATATAAACTATAGAAATATTGAGAGTTTTTTCAAACCTACTTTAGGAAAGTAGACAGGCGGTTTTGATTTTTGTAGGGGATTTAAGTGGGCAAATATCCAAAAAACATATATATATGATATATATATATATAAATATACATATTTATTGTCTGAATACCATCTATCTTTTTATAGTTTCTTGTATATTTTTGTTTTTCTCTTATGATATCAAAGCTCTAACACTCCAACTCTTAGTATCTTACGTATAAATCATCACTAGACATGAGAATCATAGACATTTCGTGGCTTGAGCTCTCAAAAGATTCAACTGTGTTTAACCAATTTTGATACAGACATGTTTTGAGTTTGATTAGATTTAGTCATAACAGAAAAATATTGAAACATATAAATGAAAAATTGAGAACCAGAGATATTGAGGTGTTTAGGATTCGAAGGGGCAATCAGCCTAAGGTACATTTAGAACTTGCGTTACACAGTCCCTCATGAACATGAGAAAAGCGATGGGACGCGTGTGTTCTGGCTCAGGGTTCGCACGCTCTGAAAGACACCGAAACCAAAGAAAGAACGAGGATGTCCGTATAAAACCGGGTGGAAGGAACTTGAAGGGACTATCTCCCTGAAGCCCTGTATTATCATGACAAGGTAGAAGTCTTTTACCCTCAATGCCATTTAGTCTCTTCATTTTGGTTGACCTGTGAATTAATGATGAACGTGCCTGGAATGTTCGCATGATGACAAGGGAATCATTTATTTTTAAGTGGTACTGAAAATGTGCTGAAGCAGGCACAATGGAAACTAGTCAGTCAGCCGTTCTGTCCTGCTGATTCAGGGGTATCAAGGACACAGTGTCTAACCCTCACACTTGGCTTCGCTGCAACCCTCTATTGGAACAGGGCCCATGGAGCATGGATCTCGGTCTTAGGAAACAAATCTTTCTTCTTCAAATGTCAGTATCTCATTAGACCTTGCATTGGTTCCTCTTAGCGGTGTTTTCCCCCCACCTCTCCCTCTAGTGAATGAAGAGGTTCACAGCCTCTGCAGTCTTAAAAATACAAGCTTGTAATTTGACTCCAGGTAAACTGTGTGACTCTGGAACAAAGGCTGTTTGAACATGCATTTTTGTCATGTGGGATTTAAAGATCATAATAAAACTTGATAAAGATGTAGCTTTTAAGAGAGTAACAAGAATGTCTATGTTTCTTTAACACTCAGTTAGGAGGCTCCATCTGACCTCTAAAGGCCTTGGCTGAATTGTAGAGATGCTGAATTGTCAAAGACAGTCTAACTCATCTCTCTCATGTGTGGCTACGTTTTGGTAATGTGCACTACAGGGATGCTATTCATATTGTTAGCAGAAGGTTTCTATCATTCCGTTTCCTATCTTTTAGACAAAAACACATTCTGATTTAATAAGACAATTTTATGATGCATATATTCAGAAAGACATAGGGAAGATTTTCAGGGTCTGTGTCAGATTGTACAAATATATTGGCCGGCCTTTTTGTCATGAGAGAGAACCAATTTGTTAATTTCTGTGCACTGTAAATGAATTACAGTAATTAAAAAAAAAAAAGGATTCCCTTTTCTCATTGCCTTTCACAATATTCTTCCCTCTTAGGAACTGTTCTGATTAACCAGGAAGACTGATCACTCTATCTTACACAAAAGTACCTTTTTATGGTAGATAAATATCTAGAACTCTAATAGTATTTCCAAAGTCTTCCCATCTTTATATCACTATGGTTGAATTAGTTGAATTTTATGTCATTAGAACCATGTAATTACAATGACAGAGCCAAGTAGTATTATGATATTCCCTTTTTCATATTACTATTTGGTCTTCTTGGAAGTAATAATTTGCCTTTATTTCCACTTGCATAATTTGCTATCCACGTAGCCTTCTTTTTTGAATGCCATATCATTTTATTAAAGCTCTATTTTTAATGGGGAACCTCTTTTCCATAATCCTCTTCTTTCCTGAGGTGATCCACTTTGGTGGTTTAATAGATCATTTACTTTCTCAGGCACAACACTCTTTTCTTAAAAGTAAAAGTACTATATATATATTATATATATAATATACATATAAAATATACAAATGTAAACAAATATTTTATAAAATAAAATAATAGATATTATTTTATAAAATAAAAAATTTATTTACTTATTTATTTATTTCTGTGTTAATGGAAAAAAATTGAGAAATACTCTACCCTCACAATGAGTGGATGTTCTGGTTTAGCATAGTATTCAAGGTTGAAGATTCTTTGCCTTCAGAATTTTGAAGACAATCATCTTCTGGAACCCATAGTTGCTACTGAGAAATCTGAAGCCATTGTAATTCTTATCTCATATATGTGGCAAACCCCCCCCCCCTTAGAAGACTTTAAGCTCTTCCCTTTATCGTTGATATTTAGAACTTTCATGACAATTGGCCTTGGCATAAGACTTTTTCATTGATTGCATGAGGAGGTCTGTAGAGTCATGTCCTTTAGTTCCAGAAGTTTTCTTGGGTAATTCCTTTCAATTACCTTATCCATCTGTGCTTTCTAGCTTTTCTTTTTCTGCTTTTTTTTGAGTCAGAAATTATTCTTCTTAGATTTGATCCTTTAAGTAAATTTGATTTCATATTTTCTAAATTTATGTCTTGTTCTGCTTTCTAAGAATTTTCTAAAATTTCTTTACAGCTTTTAGTTGAACTATTTTTTGCAATATTTTAATTTTCAAGAGCTCTTATTTTCTGATTTTTATTCTCACATTTAAAATGTTTTATAAAACTTGTCTTTGTGGAGAGAGTATTAAATGTGTTTGTTTGATTATTTTAAGGAGTTATCTGTCTTTCCTCAAGACAAATACCATTTCTGTCTTTCATTTTGAGGTCTTTCCTCAAGTTCAGGTGATCTTTAACTGGCCCTTCTTATATAAAAAGGGAGGCATTACAGTAACAACTTGGAAGCCCTTTGTGTTCCAGTAGACCAAAGGATGAGGAGCTAGATCTAGTAACTGGGTAGTCTGCTGGCTCTTCTGCTAGGGTACTCTTCCAAAGTACGAATGTGTACACATTATTTCTCTGAGGATCTTCAGTTTATTTAGAGATGATGTTTGCATTAGCCCCCCTGGGGAAGGATGTGGCAGTCACTGTTCTCAGGCTCCCAGCTGGAGGCATATGTCTGACCACTAGGGGGCAAATGTTCATTTTACCTCCTTGTTTTAAATTCTCTGCCTCCCTTGCACCTTTCCTCATATCTGCTGATTTTGAATTTCCTCATATCTTCTTCTAGATAAATTTCTCCAGGAAAGTGCTTAAAAATTCTCCCTGTAAACTAAACATTTAACTGCTGACGTCTTTGCATTGGGCGCAGAAAGGGGTGGAGTCAGATATTCAGTATAGTGATTTTTCAAATGATTCCTCTGTTTTCATTGCCACTCTTTATCTTTTTCTGGGTTTTATAACTTTTGGGAAATCTTCAAGAAAAAAACCTCTTCCCATGAACTTCTGCTATACCTTCTTCCTCATTGTAAAATCACTGCTTTTTGACCTGCTTTCCATTTTTCTTTTCTTTCTTTCTTCCTTCCCTTTTTTTTTCAATCAGTCACCACATTATGTCCTATCTCTGTTGATTTATACTATTTTTATTCCATTACTATTATTTTGTAGTGGACTCTGGAGGAGATAGACATAATCAAATGACCAATTGGCCATCTTTGACAAAGGTGAAGATCCTTTTCATTAAGAAATGACCTCAAAACTGGCATCAGTAACAGAATTAGCATTAGTTGTTTTAGTAGAGATAATCGTAGTAATTCCATCAGTAACTAATAGTGTCTACTAGCACTGCATAGTTTCTACCAGTGCCATGATGTCACAGAATTTATAGTGTCCTTGATATGAGGAATTCTTAATCGCAGGAAACAAACTGAGTGTTGTTGGACTGGGGGGTGGGGTGGGAGGGATGGGGTGACTGGGTGATAGACACTGGGAAGGGTATGTGCTCGGGTAAGCGCTGTGAATTGTGCAAGACTGTTGAATCTCAGATCTGTACCTCTGAAGCAAATAATGCGATATATGTTAAGAAAAAAAAAAGAAGAAGAAGAAGAAGGTAGCAGGAGGGGAAGAATGAAGCGGGGGAAATCAGAGGGGTAGACAAACCATGAGAGACGATGGACTCTGAAAAACAAACAGGGTTCTAGAGGGGAGGGGGTGGGAGGATGGGCTAGCCTGGTGGTGAGTATTGAGGAGGGCACATTCTGCATGGAGCACTGGGTGTTGTGCACAAACAATGAATCATGGAACACTTAATCTAAAACTAATGATGTAATGTATGGGGATTAACATAAGAATAAAAAAAAAGAATTTATAGTGTCTTATAGCATATGGACTCCTTTAGGGACATTTGCTTTTATTTCACTTAATTCTTACAATAGCTCTGTGTAAAGAGATGGGCATATATCTAATCATTACACACACATCTCTACAGATGTGAAATCTAAAAACCAGGGAGGTTAAATAATTTACTCAACTTTGCTCAACTAGTAGGTGCTATAGTAAATTCTACTCAGTCATCCTACCTTTTCCAGTGTTCAGCATCCAGGATGGTCATTTGCAGAGGGAGTTTGAAGCATCAGGTGTGAATTTGATCTTGAAAATTTCCCAGACCCATGGGGCACCTGGGTGGCTCAGTTGGTTAAGCGACTGCCTTCGGCTCAGGTCATGATCCTGGAGTCCCGGGATCGAGTCCCGCATCGGGCTCCCTGATCAGCAGGGAGTCTGCTTCTCCCTCTCCCACTCCCCATTTGTGTTCCCTCTCTCGCTGTGTCTTTCTCTGTCATATAAATAAATAAAATCTTAAAAAAAAAAAAAAAGAAAATTTCCCAGACCCCTTTCACTCTTGTCATTCTTGCAACAGTAATAGAACATGAATCTTCCTTTCAAGAATTAATTGTTTAGAAAATTATAGTAGCTCAGACATTTTATTATTATGATAAATTCTGAAATAGAATTTTTGCTTATTAAAAGGTTTTACCATGAATTAGGTATCTCTAAAGGTTCTCAGACACAACAAAACTAAAATCAAACATGATAGCCCTTCTGTTCCTGGATTTCAATTTTTCTAGGCATCTAGTTTCAGAACCACAGGATATTCTTTGGTTCCATATTTCTCACTTATCCTTCTCCGTGCATCTCCAAATTTCCAAGTTGTATGGATTGGATCACTCTTCCTTTTCATTCCTATTAAGTCCACTACAGCTTAGGTGCTCACCTAGACTTCCGGTCACTTCCTTCTTGTTCACAGTGAGCCATTCATCACACTGAAGCACAGCTCTGTTCAAGCCACGGGCTCCTTTCAGACTGCCAGTGCACTGATTATGGTGCAACATTTTATAGCACTTCTCTTTCATCCTTTTCATCATATACTTTGAACGATTTTCAAACATCTTTCTGTGTATTCCTATCCTTGAGCATTTGCACCAGTTTGCCAACCTGCCCTTCTTCATTCATCTCTCCCAAAATACCTTCCAATATCTCTTAAGGTTACGTTTGTATCCTTATACAGGAGCTCTCTCAAAGGCTTCCTCTTTGCAAAGGTCTTTCTCACTAGCCTTCGCCAGTTGCATATAATATCTCCCTTATCTGAAATCACTTTGCAGTTAGTTTTTCCCCATGCTACTTAAAAATATAATATATCCCTACTATATAGCAGAGTACCTTTGACAAGACCTTAGAATAAATTAAAATTATTTCTATTAGGTGCAGAGGAGGTATTTTTATTGTGCTGTATAAGTGAAACATTTGCTTTTAAAATAGTGGAATCATAATAATGTCAGCAACTAGTCCTTTTTCCATACATATAATGCTTCAAGCTGCTTACTGAACTACTTTGACTCAATCTGAAAGGAAGATTTTAAAGAAAAGAAAAATGACATCGAGAAGAATGCCTAGAATAGATAAGAAAGGCCTGAAGAAAAAAGAAATTGTGAGCTTTCAGATGAAATACAGAAGTGATGAGGAAAAATGGTGAAATGACATTTGTCAACACCTTTCTGGATTGTAAAAGGACCTCAGAGTCAGAGACCTTATCCTATGCTTTTTATCCCTTCCAATAGTTTGTTGTTGAAATTCTGGCAGAAATAACCCTGGTTTACTATGTTAACCTAGGAAGAATCCTTACTTTTCTTGCCTTCTCTGATCACATTGATCTTAATGATATATTTAGATTCTGGTTTTCCTGACCCTGTTATCCTTCAGAATACAAGTGTCATCTTTACTTTGGACCTTCATGAAGTCAACCAAAGGCTATATTGAAAGAGTCCAAACTGTGGAATGAAAACTATAAATTGTTTCCAGTATAGTCAATGCAAACATGAATGTATAATATGAACAATAAATGTTTTATACTGAGTTTAGGTTATAAGTTTCCAATTTCTCCTTGATATAAAACAGGTTAGCCAATAAGGTTTAGAGAATATTCTCTGTTCATGTCTGGTCCTACTCTTTTCTTTCAGTTTCTGCTAAGTCTCTTGCACATTCTTAAACTGTGTTGACGTCATGGGGTTCTATGCCTCAGTACTACTCTTGTATCAAAAACATCATGACCCTTCTCTATTCACTTTCTCAGACTTTTATTAGTTGTTTCGTAGAAGGAAATCTGCTTTTCTCTAATAGGTTTTGCAAAATGCCTTCTATAAATTATTGTCCAGAAATTATTTTCTCAACTCATTCATGAGAAGCTATGGATTATTGTCCCTCTCTGTTACCCAACTTCTTTTAGGGTTTTTTGTTTGTTTGTTTGTTTTGTTTTGTCACAAAAAAACACATCTGCTCCAGATGTAACAAAAAGGAAGACAAAAGAAAAACAGAACTACTATATCATCCAGTAAGCCCTCTTCTGGCTATATACCCAGAGGATATGAAATACCTCAAAGAGATATCTATTCTCCCATGTTCATTGCAGTGTTATTCACAATAGCCAATATAAACAACCTAAATGTCTATTAATGAATAAATGGATAAAGAATTTGTGATGGAATGGAATGGATATTCTGTCATTTGCAAATGACATGGATGAACCTGGAAAACATTATGCTAAGTGAAACAAGCCAGATGCAGAAAGAAAAATACTGCTATATCTCACCTATTGTGGAATTTAAATGCACTGAATACATAGAAGCAGAGGGTAGAACAGTGCTTACTAGGGACAGAGATGGGGGACATGGATATTGTTCAGAGGGTGCAATGTTGCAGTCACATAGGATGAACTTGTCTACAGATCTAATGCACATCATGATGACTATTGTTAATATTACTGTATGGAATACTGGAAATTTGCTAAGAGAATAGATTTCAGGTGCTCTCATCACCAAAAAAAAAAAAAAAGTAAATATGTGAGGAAAGAACATATTAATTAGTCAGACTATCATAATCATTTCACTATGTATACATATATTAAGTCATCAAACTGTACACTTTAAATATATACAATTTTTATTTAAAAGAGGACTATATTTTACTATACTCCCGTTGGAGAAATCATAGAGTTTCTGACTAGGGTCTGGCCTTAATATGGTTTTCCTTTTGGAAAATGACATGACACTTCAGTGTGACACCATTAAACAATGTCCTTTGATAAACAGCTCAAGAGCTTATGTAAACCATCTCATACCCTGGAACATTATTCAGCCATAAAAAAAGAATGAAACCTTGCCATTTGCAACGACATGGATGGAGTTAGAGAGTATAAAGCTAAGCGAAATAAGCCAACCAGAGAAAGACAAATACTGTATAATTTCACTCATATGTGGAATATGAGAAACAAAACAAATGAGTAAAGATAAAAAAAAGAGAGAGAGACAAACCAAGAAACAGACTCTTAACTATAGAGAACAGACTGATGGCTACCAGAGGGGAGGTGAGTGAGGAGATGGGTGAAATAGGTAATGCGGATTAAAGAGGGCACTTGTGATGGGCGCCATGTGATGTATGTAATTATCAAATCACTATATTGTACACTTGAAGCTGATATAACACTGTATGCTAGCCCTACTGGAATTAAAATTTAAAAATAAAAATAATCCATTCCATACCCATTTCCATCCAACCTAGATACAAATAATAAACATTCAGTAAGTTAACTTAAAAAATATTACAATAAATCCAAATTCAAATATTACAAATATTATAATAAATCCAAAGCTTTGTCTAATAGTCTTTATCAGTAGTGTCCATAATGTACAAAACGGCTATTCTTAAAACAAAAGTCTATAGTTGGAATAAAAACTCCAACATTATTTACGCTTAGCTCAGCATTTGCCCTACAATAACATATTCTTCATCTTTTTATTATAAAGGGATTTACCTTTAAATTCCCCATCAGTAATAGATCTTTATCTTAAATCTAAGTTTCCTTATAGCACTTCCCTGCTCCAAAAAACCCTGAAGAACATCTTACCAAGTATTGAAACCAGACCATCTGATTTTCTTTCCTTCCTGTGCTTCCTCCATGAAAAGAATACATTTGGTCTGACTTAATGTCTCAGAGATGTGTCTCACCCCCAAATTATTGGCTGTTATCCAGACAAGTTTCTTGCAACCCTGAATGATTTCAGAGTTTAAATGCTCTCCTTCTCTGGAGGGAAATTTCATGGTCAAGAATCAAATAGTTCTCACTGGGAAGACAGGCTTCTCTCCAAGTCTGTTTCAGTCCTTACCTCCATCCTCTACCACAAGCACACATATCCACACAACTCCTGGGACATATCATTCTTTCCCCAGAGTGTTAACATGAGAGTTGGATTACCCAGCACAGTGAAGAGTAAACAGATCAAATACTAATGTAATGCATAGCACAAAAACCAGCCAATGCTGATTTATTTTTGCCTCAACTTGGATGTACTAGTTTCCGTGAGTCGAGTTTTCAATAGTAAAACTTTCATGAAATATATTGGATAAGCCAACTCAGTTCTGTACATTTTGCACCTCTAAAAAAGTAGAAAATGCTTACAAGAGTGACATGCTAATTATAAGTTTTATAGAATCAGGAGCTTAGAGCACATTTGAGGAAGCCATCTAGTTTTGTCTCCAATTCTGTCAGTGACCAGCATGTCCTTCATGTTTACGTTGATGTCATGTATGCGGCAGTAGCATGATCCTCTCATATGTGTGGGAAAGAGTGGGGGGAGGGGCAGAGGGAGAAGCAGGCTCCTCAATGAGCAGGAAGCCCAATGTGGGGCTTGATCCTGGGACTCCAGGATCACGACCTGAGCCAAACGCAGACATTAAACTGACTGAGCCACCCAGGAGCCCCCAGAGATTCACATTTTAAAAATCCATTATAAGAATATATATTCTTAACACACATTATATATATTATAGGGATATTCTATTGCAAAAATACAATCTATTATAAGGTTTAGGATGTCCAGAGAGTCTCTTAAGATGGAACAGAAATATAATAACCATAGAATGTTAGAGGACTGGAGGAAATTATAAAGAGAGATGCCATATAATGCACTCTCAATTTACATCATGATGCAACAGGCTTAGAGAGTCTCATGACTTTCCCCAAATTCTTATGCTTTGCAAGTGGCAGAGTCAGGGCTAGTCACAAACCAATGCTCATTGCATTGCACAATATGGTCTCCCTAACAAAGACCATAGCTCCTAGAGGAAGAACGGTAGAATCTTCTTCCTATCGGACTTAAAAAGAAAGAAAAAAACAACTATCTTGGACATCCTAATATCCAAAGCCCAAACATTTTGGTTAAATACGAGATCATTAATAAAGTAATCATGTGTATTAATCCATAAATAGCCCTTAATACCCTGAAATGGTTTTCACCATCTCATTAATGCTCATTTAATTGTATAGAAATGAGATAAATGGCAAAGGAAATACCTCCAAAAACTTGAGCATACAGAGATAAGGTGAATTGCTGTGTAGCATAAGATATTTTAAATTAGAATAATTAATAGCTTCTTTGAAATAGAGGGAATAAATTGGATTCCACTGTGACAAGACCTCTTCACTTCTGACTCTGGATGTTAGGATTCCTTCACCCCTTTCCCAATGCAACTCTCAAACAATGCCAGCCTCCTCTTGAACCCAGGACATTTAATCTGGTTTCCACACCCAGCATTAAAGTGGTCACTGCTAACAGTCTCCTCTCTCTGTTTGCTTCAGATTCTCTGGGTTTCTTTCTTTACTTGTGCCCGGGGGCTTTGCACTTGTGTTTGCCCTGCCCAGGATCAGGGAAGCTCCCTCCTTCTCATGGTTTAGCTTCAAGCTCAATTCTTACTCTCTCAGAATAGTCACTTCTTCTCCACCTTCCCTCAGACAGCTTTTGCATTCCCAGTCTGCTCTATTGCAGCACATTTTGCCTTTATGTAGTACTTTTAATTATCTGAGAATTTTATTATATAAATTCCTTCTAAGCCCAGGCTAAGCATAAGGCCTTCCAGCCACTTTTTACTTGATCATTGGTCCTCCACCTTCTCCAGAACATTTGCTCTCCTAACTGAAGCATTGCGGGACTGTTCCTTGCTGACTTGGATGACAGACTCACGAGTGCTGCCCCTTGGCTCTTGTGAAGCCTCTACTCCACTAAGGTTTTCTTGTGAGTTGCTATAAAGACTATGCTCCCAAATTCCATAGATACTGAATTAATCTTTAAATAAATTTAAATGAATGTCTTTATATTTAAATGCCAGAGAATTACAAAAAAAAAAAATAATAAGCCATATGGCAGCCATGACCTTTTGAAAGTCATTATGGAGCTTCTCCTCTATTGAGAGAGCAAATAAGAAATCCAACATCAGTTCCTATTCAGTTCGCATTCCTTGTTTTTAATGAGCATTCCTATCCACTTGACTCCCCTGTGTCATTATGTTTCATGAATCTACAAAATTTATATAATAGCAACACCAGGGATGCATTCTGAGTGGCCTGGGAAAATGTTTTTAGAATCTTGTTTTAAAAGACACAAAATATAATAACGTTACTCCATGTGGAGTGGTGAATTACTTGTACTATATGCAAGAGAAACTGTTGGCATGAACTTGGCGGAATATTCTTTAGCTATTTGTGAATAAGAGTTGCTGCTAATATATTAGATATGGTTTGTCTTCCAACCCAACCCCAGGCCTAATTACACTGTATAGAAAGTTGAGTAGGCACTGAACTGGGAAGTGTGGGATCATAGGCAGTACAATTCCATTGTGATATCCCTCAGCACCACAGAGCTGTTTTTTCTGATATTGTGGAGAACTTCATAATTACACATTTTCTGTCACCGAGAGAACCAGTATGTAATTATACAGTTCAAACACAATAGTGCTGGTTACTGTTCAAATACATGTAGCTACATGGGATTAAAATGTACTTAACACTGATTACATAAAAATGTGATGGGACCTATTACCGCTTTTATTTTGGATACGAAATGTACAGGTATAACCAACCCCATTTGTATGTGAAGGTCGTGTCTATCCCTGTACAAAGTTGTACTTTGCCCTACCATTCAGTCACTCTAATGCTCTTGATATTTTAACACCTACTTTTTAAACTTTATACAGGAAATGAGTGAAATCCACAGAGGTACATCTTGGGTAAATAGTGTATATTTATTACTTGCATAGTTTGGATTTCTTTGAACTGACTTTTTTTTTTTTTTTTTTTTGCTTTTGCTTCTGTAAGAACCATCAAGTAATCTTATCAATGAACACCAGATGGCGTTGCATTGAATAGCATTGCGTTTTAAATTGTCCATGAATGCTAGAAACATTTTGGAGATGGAGTGCATGTTAGAAATAATTTTGTCTAGCCTCTCATTTTGCAAAGGAAAGTACTCAGACTCAGAAAGCTTATATCATTTCGGCAAGACCACATTAGGGATAAATGTATGACCCTGCATTTAAACCCCAGTGGGTTTTAAACACATCCTGATTTTCCATGTGATTACGGTTTCACTGCATAAAAGAAAGGGTAGCTTGAGGATAGTGGTCAAATTGTAAATCCTGGCTGTGCCACTTCTTAGCTCTGTGATACTGAGCCAGTCATTTAACCATTTCACACTTAGCTTCCTTTGTGGAAGAAAGGAAACACACACACACACACACACACACGTCCGGATCTTATAGTTTTCTTTTAAGTTGATAAATAAAAGCTTTATGTAAAATAGTACAAACTTTCCTGCATAGCAGATGCTCTAGACATATTGGTGTCCCTTGTGAATTTAGGGACTGCATGTGTGCCATCATTTTTATAATCCTAAAACATTGCAGCCTTAATTTTACTTTTTTCTGTATTTAAGATGAGTGGCCTTTTGTTCTCTAGGAGCTTACACTCCAAGACAGGGATGTGAATGTCGATCTGCAGATAAACAGCAGAATGCAAGTACTCCAGGTAAGCAGAAGGATTTGGGGCTCATGTCCTAGAGAGCAGGTATGGCTGTTCAGCCTGGCCGGGGCAGGCAAGGGAAGGCAAGTCTGATGGATTGTTGAGTGGGTTACTTAAAAGAAACTTCTCAGGACTAAACTTTTAGACTCAAAGCTTTTTGGCTCTTCTTATTGCTCTGGAGCCTCATTCGGCCCATGCATTCTTCTCACTTTTGCCAGTATTTCTACACATTGCAAACTCTCTGCTAGAGCTTCTCCTTTGGATTCAAATGATACTCATTCTGAGTCTAATTTTTGCCAAAAATTCAATTTGTGTTTTTAGCCTGGATCCTTTCCTATTGCGACCCAACTTATTTACATGTAAAATGAAGGGCTGAATCTCTTTGAAATGCTGTAGGTCTATGATTTTCTTCCCTCTAATCTCACCTGGCAAACCGTCTTCCCTCTAGGCATACACACATACCAGGCTGTATAATTGTCCTCCTGATGGTCTCAGAGCCCCTAGAATACACATATCATTTTTCATGTCTGCTAGACTTTGTTTAGTCCTCTCCTACAGTAACCGTACTTTTTCATGTGACCTGTGGCCAGTGAGACATTAGCAAACATAATGCAAATGGAGGTTTAATAGGTACTTTTGTGGCAGACTTGTCTTTTAGAACACTTTCTCTTGCAGCCGTGGGATCACCATACCAGGGAACCCAGACATAAGCCAGAATTCAAACAGACATATGGCTCAGCAAGGACATCCCATCCAGGCCCCACCATTTAAGCATCCAGACTGAGACTTCGGAAATTGTGGCTTTGCCCCCACACCATCCAGTCAAATCTCTGACAGGTACTGCGAGCCGATAAAATGGCTGCTGCCTTTAAGTTATTAAGTCTCTGGGTGGTTTGTTACACATCGATAGATAACTGAAACACTGGGTAGCCTTATAGATTAGCTTTAGTGTAGCCTCTCTGAGCTTTAATTCTTCATCTACAAAAGGAAATAGTAATGGTACCAATGTCACAGAGCCAGTATTATTAAATGAGGTAATACACAAAGAGTGATGAAAACAGTGACAGGCACAGGAGATCTCTGTCTATGATAGTGGTTATTATTAAAGGAAAATATTGTGATGACTGGATAGATTTGGCAAAAAAAAAAAAAAAATCTCATTCAAGTAAAATGAAGGGCTGACTGTAAGGAAGTTAATGAAATAACTGGAGTAAACCTGGCAAGTGGGAATTCAGGGTAGCTCCAGTGATCCAAACAGGGACCAGTTCAAGCTACTGTTTAAAGTACCCTGGTACTGTTTTTTAGCTGTAGCTTAACCATTGATGAAAATGATTCTGAGTCCTCTAGCTGTCTTGGACTTCCAGGAAAGTCCTGGTTAGTCAACACTTTTTTTCCTGGGTCTATTGGGGGAAACTGAGCCAGGAGATTTCTGGTGACACAAGGACCCACAATTTGCTTCCTTGCTTCCTGAAAAGGGGTTGCTTGCTATTATTTCTCAGTCTGACTTTTCCTTCCTCCCCGTTTTTACTATCCCTGCCCTTCTAATTCTTCCACCCCAACCCCATTCCCATCAACTACAAGAACTTTAGCTTGCCTCCAACTGAAAACTTTGGTTGGGTGAAGGAAAGAGGATTGGAAATTGCAGATCACATTTTATGCAAATTTGCAGGTCATGTTATTACCGTGTTTTGCTGTGCTACAATTCTTTGCTAGCATTATCACAATATTATGCTCCCTCTTCTACACATTTTATGTATTAAAATACATATGCAATAAAATGTATGCATTATTATTACACACATTGTATGTAATAAAAATTGCATCTCCAATGAAGTTAAGTCATGTGCCCAAAATAGCATGATTAATAAGAGCTGAACTGAAACAGATCATTGTCTTTCGCTGATGAAATTGTCCCCATATGTGCAATGGGATAATTGTACATACCTTCTATGGTTAACATGAGGATTACTGGTGGTAATGCGTGTAAATAGCCTACGATAGTGCTTGGTATAGAACTGTGATGGCTTGACCTTATCCTATTCTGGACAATATCCCTCATCAGAACTCCAGGACCCCATTAATGGTACTGTGTTACATAAGATGCTCCCATAATCAAAGACCATGAAAAGACTCCATACGAATCCTCACGACCACTTCGCTCTCTGCAAAGTGATTATATATGATAAAAGTAATTATATATGATAAAATGAATATTTGCATTTTTATTTTCTGAGCTGGATGTTAAATTACTGACCTGGATATCTCTTCTGCTGCAAACACCATGCTCTAGAGTTCACCAATTCTCCTGTGCATTGTCACCGCTCTATAGATCATGCCTGAGTTACTTTTTATTCCTACAGTAAATTAGATTGAAAGACTGCTAGCACTGTTCAGCACACCCATGAGACAGCTGTAACTTGATCAGGTCATGCAGCCAATCAGTAGTGGAGGGAAGCAGAGGTAGGAGACCTCAGGGCAGAGTATTATTGACCAATGATACCTGTTATCTGGTCCTTGGGAGAAGCAGGACATTGAACAGGGAATGAGGTGAGTAACATGATGCAGTTGCCTAAATCAAATCATTGAGCATCTCTTGGGAAACCAAGCATCATGGACAATGGTATTATGTAATACAGAAATTGATGCTGCACTGCTAAAGCCAACAGAGATTCTTTCCTTGTTTCTCTCCTTCCTCTATCTCTTGGTAGCCATGTTTTGGTTAACTTTTAGTCAGGACTAAAGTCTTTTTTTTTTTTTTAAAGATTTTATTTATTTATTCATTAGAGACAGAGAGAGAGAGGCAGAGGGAGAAGCAGGCTCCCAAGGAACAGGGAGCCCAATGCGGGACTCGATCCCAGGACCCTGAGATCATGACCTGAGCCGAAGGCAGACGCTTAGCCATCTGAGCCACCCAGGTGCCCAGTCAGGACTAAAGTCTTGAGATAGGCTAGTCTATAGATTTTCCTTTATAATCAGACTCATAAAAACTTTGAGGATCAGAGTTTAATACCATGGTATGGCCATTTCACAGTATTTAAATCCCCTTTGTAATAATTCTGTTGGCAAATATTTATCCTCTACCTGAGCACCTTTCTTGACAGAAAACTCATTACCCCCTAGGTAGCCCATTCATTTCTTTTGATTTTTCTAGCTTGGTGGATAGCTTGCTGTCTTTAAATTCTACCCACTTGCTCCTATATTATTATCTTTTGTGTCATTAATGGATCATTGGATATTGAATCATAGAATCATGGCTTTCCCTTGTCTTCACTGTTCTCCATGTCTTCTAATCCCTAGAGGACACATCTACAGTGTCCTTTATAAATAATCATTTATTTCCCCTGTATTATGGTTTTGAATTCCCTCATTAGTGTGATTTCAGGAAACAAAAAGAACACACAGTGTTTGGAGTCAGACCTGGCTCCATTTTCAGCTATAATAATAGATTTGTGATTTGGGACAAGTTACTTAAATTTCATACCTCTCTTTCCTCTTCTGAAAAATGGCATGAAGTATTTTATAGATTGATGCTTCTGACAACTATCCAACTGGTCTGTTTCTTTGTTCAAATCTAGGCAACCATATCACATGGTTGATTGATTAGGAACTTACACCAACTAAATACCCTAGATTTTCTTTCTATTTTTGTGCTTAGCTCTGAACTCTTCACCTCATACTTGTGTAATTGGTGTCCAGACCCAAATGTAGGTCTTTTCACTTTTCTCAAGTTTCAAACCAGTAGATTCAACCTATTCTTCCAGAAATACGGCGATTCAAAAATTCTTTAGATTATTTCTGGCCAGATAGCCATATGGTATTGGCTTATATTTTATTAGGGGTTATGTGGTAGGTTCACTTGATTGCTTGAGCAAGGCCCTGGAAACTCAGAGTAATCCTTGGATGGGTACCTGCTGTAGTCAGAGACTGGGCACGATTCCTGGCCAGCCTTCTTACAATGTGCAACAGTTGTGCCAGGATAGAATTTTGTGCCTAGATTCATGACTGCATCTCGTAAATAATTTTCATGTTTATATGGGGAAAAACCCACAAATATTTATTTAATAACAAGATACTTGTTTGAGTTTGATCAGTATAGTTCTTGCTATTAAAATGGAAATGTCACTGCTGATCTTTTAATTTCCCCATTTATTTGTTGTGGTGTGATCCAGGCAACTCCTTAAATTTATAAAACAACAGTTTATTGTCACCCCTACTCTAATATCCACTGTATGGGGGTTACCAGCCCAGCTAGGGAGTGTGAGATATGTACATGACTTTGCTATGCTTTGTTGTGCTTACTCAACCATATGACCTTTCTTGAGTTCTTTAAGAAATCTGAAGTGGCCAATAAATTCCACAGGTAATGTCTAAGTTTCTGGTTATTCATCTGATCCATTTTAGGTGCTTTGAGGATAAGCCTGAAGACAGTTTGTCTGATTTTGGCTTCCTGCATCTTCTGTCAGGGTAATGATGACTACAAACAGCCCCCCCCCGCCCCAGTTCAATAAAATAAGCTTGAGACAATGCATTTTTGATGTATTATCTGGTCTCACAATCTCCTAAAACCATATAAGCTGTTTCCCTATGATATCCTGCTTCTGGTCTGGTCATTTACCATCACCACAGTCTTTTAAAAATGCTTTATATGTTATTTGGTTTTTAAAACATTGTTTTCTTTCTGTAAGCCTCAACAATTCATTTAATTCCAATATCTTGGAAACTAGCCATCCTATAAATTTTTCTTAGATCAAATTTATGGCATCCAAAAAGTGAGTTGAGTTTGGAATTCTGAATTGACTTTCAATAACTTCAGTCAGTGCATGGACAGGATTGGTTATTAGTCTGCAAGTTAACTGTGTGTCCTCCTCAACTCACCCTCTCCAGTCTCTGCCCTGGAACATTCCTTGCCTCCAGTTTTTCTAGGTGTTTATGAATAAGAGTATGTTAGTTGATACCAAACACATCTGTACAAGGATAATGCTTTCCAGAGTAGCCCAGGGTTTAGAGAGAAGCACATGCTATACAAAAAGCAGGAATATTAAGTAACATTATTTCTATTGGAGCATAAAATGCTGGGTCTCATTATTGCTACCAAAAAAACTATAGGCAATTGCCTTTTAAATCTTGTCATATGAAATCCTGTGGCAGGAACTGGTCAGAGAAGCCATGTCTTTAAGGAGACCTTCTCTGATAATCTATGAGCTGCCATGTAGGGCATGTTTCATCATATTTTCTGTGATGATATTTAATACGTTGAAAGATAATTCTGTAGAAAACAACCAGAAAACAACTGCATTTCTGTCTGAAGGTTATACTTTAAGCAACTCTTTTGTAGATAGGAAGTCATGATTAGAATGATGAAATCTTTATTTGTATACAAGCTAGGTTGGCTTGCATTTACAGGGAAATCTAATGTTTTGCAAAAAAAAAAAAAAAGTTTTAAAAGTATTTTGTAAAGAAAATGCTTTAAAAATATTTTGTAAAAAAGTTTTTTAATATACAGTCTGCTTTTCAATGCTTACCATGTGTAATTAAACTCTTTAGAATGTTAAACACTTGCAAAGTAACTCTTTACCATCTTATATATCTGTAGCTCTCTGCACACTTAAAGTGTTAGTCACATGTATTAAATCATTTTTTTAATTATTTGCTGTTTATTAAATCATTTGATTAGCATAAAAATTCTGCAAAGTGGTTATTATCACCTTCAATTTATAGATGAATAAAAATTAGTCTCAAGTGTGGTCAAGTAACTTGCCTGAGGTCATTCACCTAATAAAGCAGCTGAGCTGAGAGTCCAACCTAAGTGTTTTTTTGTTTTGTTTTGTTTGTTTTGACTCAATTCAATATTATTTTAACTCCATTTGCTGTCTACTCAGTAAAAAATCTTATTCTAGGCACTTACTCAAGGCCTAGGAGAGAATAGACCAGAGGAAAAAAAGACCTGTATATAAATAAGACAATGACCAAAATACTTGAAATGTAATGTAAAGAGAAAACAAAGCAAGACAAACAGACAAAAACACAAGGAAACAGACAAACAAAAACACTTTGGAAAAAGAAATGCAAAGCAAAATTTAAAGAATACACTGCCTTTTCTCCACCTTTCTCCACTTACAAAGTTATTTAATTTTGTGTTGACAGTCTGTATCTCCTGGAAGACTTTCTAAGTTGACAAATTACTTCTGCCTTCCTAGTGGCTACTGCTCTGCTTGACACAGTATAGATCAGTAAATTTTATAGCATGAATGTTGAATGCATGCTATGAAGGCGTATGGGAACCTCCTCTTCTCTGAATTTAGGGATGAGGAGAACCTCACAGGTAATAAAATCTGAAGTAGCATGGAGAAAATAACCCAGGCTCTATGTTAAGCCCTAGTTACCAATATTGTCACCACCCCTGTGCCTTAAGTGAACACAGGCAATACACTTACTCTTAATGAATCTCAGTTTTTTCATCTATGAGGGCCAAACCTAACTCAGAGGATTGCTAATTTAATGGGGGTGATCATTTTGAAAGTCAAAAATGTGTTTTTAAATTTTTAAATACACAATCTTTGTTCTCCTCAAACCTAGATATCCATCTAACTGGGGAGAGTTTCAAATTTTTTAAATAAGGAATACAATGACAACAAACAACAAATATATTCAACTTGTGACTTGTATTTAAACTTATAATTCAAGAAACTAATCCCCCAAGTTTTATATTAAGAAAGGATTTTTCAAATTCTTTTTTATCTCTGCATACTTTCAATACCCAAAGCCACATATGAAGGGTTCAGATTTTAGTCTTAGCTAGAAATTTGAAATCAAGAAAGAGAAATTACATAGGAAAGAATCATCCTTTCTGGCCAAAAGGATTAATAAAAGGAGGATGGAGAGAAAAAGGAAAGAGATCTAGAGGGTTAGATATATTTCTGTTTTTCTTTATACTGGCTTAGGCTCAGGGAAAAGGGAAATAAAGACATTACCATTTGCAGAGGAGTTTTGGCCACTGAGATTAGGAATCAGGAAGCAGCATTTTTCTGGCAATTCTGACACCAGCCTTGGAGGCAGCCATCTAAATTTGTCAGTTTGAGCTTTTCTTAGTTCCCAGTGGTGTAAAAAGTGAGTTGAGAGCCAGAAGTTTCCATGGATTCTGCCATTGTGGGAAGTGGCACCTTTCCCCAGAGAGCCCACAGTTTGGATAGAGAATAAAGAAAATATTCAAGGATCTACAATGAGGAGAAACTAGGAGAAGGCCTTAAGATGAAGTATCTGATGAAACCACATATGGAAGACAATGTTATACCAACCCCAGACTTCAGCATGGAAGTCAACAAAGTTCCCATTGACCAGAAGAGACAGAATACAATAAAAGAATATCAGAAAAACCTGAGGATCTTGTTCCTCTCAATCAAAAAATAAGCCATGGGATTTCATAAGTCATATCTTTCCCAGTAAGAAGCTGGATGGCATCTTAGGGAGAGTATCAGGAGCTTAGAGAAAGTCTGATAATTTTTAACCATGTGATAATATTACCTAGAGGAGCTATTTAAACTACTCATCAGGCTAAGTTTACCAAATGGGACTAAATAAAATGATTAATTTTCCAATTAACCAGTAAATAACATTCTAAGGTAGATTAATTATGGATAGAATAAAGGAGCTGTTTGTTTTTCTATATATCCCAACTGCCATCCAATTGAATTTTTGGAGACTCTACTGCACCAGTGAGGCATGTACACATTTTTAAGTTCTGTGTCCTCAGTCTTGGCAGTTAGTGAAGTTAGACCCTCTGCATTTGGTATCTTATTGTCATAAGACTGTTAGGGTTTTCTAGGGCTCCCACTCCTTTGCTATTTGATAAAAGAGATATATAATAAAATTGTTCAGGATTCAGACGGTAAAAATATTTCAATAAAAAATTTGCAACTTAGGGCTTCTAGTTTCAGAAACAAGAAAAAGAAACAAGAAAAACCTGGACAAACTGGAAAACAATCACTTTTCTCATACTCAACAGAGAACTGATGTCACAGGGCTATCTGCATCTCCCAAAATCTGGAGAGAGAAGTACATGCCAAGAGACACAGCTGACATCGACTTATGTGGACCAAAAGTGGCTAGACACCATAAACTGTTAGAAAGAGTTAAGTGGTCATTTCAATGAAGTGCTGAATGTAGAGTGCAGGGTAGCATGAGAATGTGAAATGCTAGGGACCCTCAGTCATAGGAGAATTCCCACGTTTTCACATGCTTCACTCCAGTTGGCCTAGAAGGCTTCCACTAGGAAAATCTGAGAAGGATTTCCCCCTTGCCCTGGCAAAAGAAGAAAAGAGGGCCACCATGAAATCCACCCAGACTCTTCTCTCTAATGAAGACTTAGCCACTGGGGCAGGAATTTTACAGAGCGCGGTTAACCTGACTCTGGCTGAAGGAAGGGGATTCTCCTACACAAGGGCAATGGCTTCAAGAAAATAGAAAATCCAGGTGCCTGGGTGGCTTAGTTGATTAAGCTTCCCACTTTTGATTTCAGCTCAGGTCATGATCAAGCCCTGAGTCAGGCTCTGCACTCAGCTCGGAGTCTGCTTGAGATTCTCTCTCCCTTTCCCTCTGCCTCAACCCCCTGCTTGTGCTCTCTCTTAAGTAAATAAATAAATAAAACCTTTGAAGGAAATAGAAAATCAGTGCCACAACCAGGAAAGGGTGTGGGAAAGCAGAGAACAGCAACAACAAAACAACAGTAACAATTACGACCTTGGATGAGAGACCAAAATACTTGTGAAGGTCATTCCCCTGAGACATTGGCCCACTAAAAGACTGGGACTTAATCAGAAGATTGTAGAATTCCCCTCTCATCTACACTGTACCTGACACTGGGAAGCCTCTAAAATAATAATAATGGATGACAACTGAAAGCAGCAAGTTACAGATGGGCTCTGAGTAGCAGTACACAGGAAAGTGTACAGGCAAAAGAGGAAACAAAAACAAGGGGGATTTGAAGCCTGCAATAGGTATGGGATATAGAAACATTCAACATAGCCAAATTCCTAGTCAGTTTAAAACTAAAGGCTTCAGAACATATTACCCAATGCAACATGCCCAAGTTTAAACAAAAAAGTCACAAGCATGCCAAATGGCAAGAAAGACACTAATGAGCAAAGCAAGGATCACAATCAGATATGAAACAAATTTTTGAATTATCAGAGAGGGAATTTAAAATAATTATGATCAATATATTAAATGTTCTAATGGGAAAAGAATATAATACACGAGACCAGATGGCTGTCAGCAAAGATATAGAAAAAATAAGAAAGAATGGAAAGAAAATGCTAGAAATAATAATAATAATAATAAAATGGTAATAGGATTGAATGCATTCAACAGGCTTCTCAGTACATTCAAAATACCTGAGGAAAGAACCAGTGACCTTGAAAGACAGGTCAATAGAACTCTTCCAAACTGAAACTCAAAGAGAAATAAAACAACAAAAGTAGGAACAACAAACAATTCAGAGCATCCAAGAACCCTGAGATAGTATCAAAAGGTATAATACACATAATTGGAATACTGAAAGAGAAGAACAAAAGAACACAGCAGAAGATTCGGGAAACACAGAAAATACCAAACAAGATAAATAAATCCCTCTCCACCCTGTAGCCTCAAACAAGCAAACAAACAAACATCCAGGCAAATGATATTCCAACTAAAGGGAATGAAGACAAAAAACATCTTGAAAGCAGTGGAGCTGGGGGTGAGGTACACACTTCAGCTGTAGAGGAGCAATACTAAGAATTATTTTAGGGGCAACTGGGGGGCTCTCTGGGTTGTGTCCGACGCTTGATTTTGGCTCAGGTCATAATCTCAGGGTTGTGGAATAGAGCCCCACGGCTAACCCCACCTAGGGCTCCGCACTCAGCAGGGAGTCTGCTTGAAGATTCCCTGCCTCTATGCCTCCCATGCTCCCGTGCATGCCTGCTCTCTCTCTCGCCCTGAAATAAATAAATAAAAAATAAATAAAACATTAAAAAATAAAAAAGAATTACTCTTTTTTTTTTTAAAGATTTTATTTATTTATTTGAGAGAGCGAATGAGAGACAGAGAGCATGAGAGGGAGGAGGGTCAGAGGGAGAAGCAGACTCCCCGCTGAGCAGGGAGCCCGATGTGGAACTCGATCCCAGGACCCTGGGATCATGACCTGAGCCGAAGGCAGACGCTTAACCAACTGAGCCACCCAGGCGCCCAAAAAAGAATTACTCTTCATAGAAACCAAGTAAGCAAAAAGAGAGTGAAATAAAATATTTAATGTGTCAAAAAGAAAAACTACTAAGCTAAAATTCTACATTCAACAAAATTATCCTTCAAAAATAAAAGAGAAATGAAGACTTTCTCACACAAACAAAAGCTGAGGGAATTTGTTGCCAGTAGATCTGTCCTATAAGAAATATTAAAAAGTTCTTCAAGAATTAAAATGATTTAGGTCAGAAACAGATATACATAAAAATAAAATAAAGTAATTATTTTTATTTTTATTATTCCTGGTTGATATAAAAGGCAGCTGTATGATTAAAGCAGTAATAAAAAATATTGGGTGATTACAGCATATGGATTAGTAAAATGAATGACAATAATGTCACAAGGGACAGGAGGGAGGAATTGGGAATTCTCTATTATAAGGTACCTGCACTACATGTGAAGTAGTATAGTGTTATCTGAAGGTGGTTTTAGATTATTTAAAAGATATGCTGCAAACCACAGGGCAATTACCAAAAAGTTACGCAAATAAGTAAAAATGAGACGCCAAGATTAGAAATCAAATGGAAATGTAAGAAGCTCAGTTAAAACTCGAGAAGCTAGAAAAAGGAGGTGGGGGGGTGGGCAAAAAATTGCAATGAATAGAAAAAAGTTACAAAGATGGTAGATTTTAATCCAAATGTATCAATAATTACTTAAAATGTTAATGGTCTAAATATCCCAGTTAAAATACATTATATGGGATAAAAGCACACAACCCAAAATATATACTGTCTATAGGAAACGCACTTTCAACGTAAAGATTCATATATGTTAAAGATAAAGAAATGGAGAAAGACTTACCATGCTCATGCTAATTAATCAGAAGAAAGCTATAATATCTATATTAATTTCAGACAAGGCAGACTGTCAAACAAGGCATATCATCAGGGATAGAAAGGACATTACACAATGATAAATGGGTCAAATTTCTAAGAAGACATAACAGTTCTAAATGTGTATGTACGTGAGGCGCCTGGGTGGCTCAGTTGGTTAAACGACTGCTTTCAGCTCACATCATGATCCTGGAGTCTCAGGATCGAGTCCCGCATCAGGCTCCCTGCTCAGCAGGGAGTCTGCTTCTCCCTCTGACCCTTCCCCCCTCATGTGCTCTCTCTCTCTCTCATTCTCACTCTCTCAAATAAATAAATAAAACCTTTTTTAAAAAAATAAATGTGTATGTACCTGTATTTACTTTCTGTGGCTGCCATACAAATTACTACATGCTGAGTGGCAGAAAATACAAAGAAATGTATTTTTTCACAGATGTCTGAAATCAAGATGTCAGCAGGGCCATGTCCCTCTGAAGCTTCTAGGGGAGACTCCTTCCTGCCTCTGCTGTGGCTCCAGAAGTTCCTTGGCCTGGGGCTTTGTAAGCACAGTCTGTCTCTGTCTTCGCTTGGCCTTTTCCTCTTCTCTATGCATTTCTTTTCCTTGTGTCTCTTGTAAGGACATGTCATTGTCTTTAGGGTCCACCTGGATAACCCAGGATGATTCCCTTTTGAGATCTTTAACTTAATTACATCTCAAAGAACTTTTTCCCAAATAATGTCACATTCACAGGTTCTAGGATATGGATAAACCTTTTGGGGAGCCACCGTTGAACTCACTATAGCACAGAACAACAGAACATCAAGCCACATGAGGCAAAAACTGATAGGACTGAAGTGAAAAATAGATTACTATTATATTTGGAAAGTTCAACCTGCTTTTATCATTAACAGATGGTCACACAGGCAGAAAAGCAGAAGGGATATAAATGACCTAACAGCTTTATAAATCAACTTGTTCTAATTGGTATTTCTAGAATATTCCATCCAACAACAGGATACACATGTGGGAGACTCACATTACTCTATTTCCAGGCTTACTCTAAAGCTACCATAATCAAGACAGTGTGGTATTTGCAAAATAATAGACACATCAGCCAATAGATCAGAATAAAGATGTCAGAAATAGACCCAGACAGATCGAACCAACTGATCTTTGATAAAAGAACAAAGGTAATTCAATGGACGGAGAACGATCACCTTTTTTTCAATAAAGGGACTGGAATAATTGGTGACATGTATATTTTTTTAAAAAATTATCCTAAACACAGACCTTACATCTTACATAAAAATTAACTCAAAATGTATCATTCATCTAATTTAAACCACAAAACCATAAAATGTCTAGAAGAAAATTAAGAGAAACTTTGTGAATTTTTTTGAAAAAACATAAAAAGAAAAAATTATAATCCATGTAAAATAATAAATTGGACTTTATTAATATTAAACATGTTTCTTCTGGAAAAAAAACTTTTAAGGGCATGAAAAGACAAGTCATAAAGTAGGAAAAATATTTACAAATCGCATGTCTGATAACATGACTTATATCCAGAATAAAGTGAAATTATAAAACTCAATCATAACACACCACCCATAAAACTGGGAAAAAACTTAAATAGACACCTCATCAAAGATGGTATACATATGGGAAATGAAGATATTAAAAGATGCTCAACATCATCTGTCATTAAGAAATTGTAAATTAAGGGGCGCCCGGGTGGCTCAGTCGTTAAGCATCTGCCTTTGGCTCAGGTCATGATCCCAGGGTCCTGGGATCGAGTCCCACATCAGGCTCCCTGCTCTGCGGGAGGGCTGCTTCTTCCTCTCCCACTCCCCCTGCTTGTGTTCCCTCTCTCACTATCTCTCTCTCTGTCAAATAAATAAACAGAATCTTTAAAAAAAAAAAAAAAGAAATTGTAAATTAAAACAATAAGAATCACTACACATCAGTTAGAATGGCTAAAATCCAAAAACAAATCAATTGCTGGCAAGAATATGGAGTATCAGGAATTCTCATTCATTACTGGTAGGAATTCAAAATGGTACAGATACTTTGGAAGACAGTTTGGTTGGCAGTTTCTTATAAAACTAAGCACTTTTTTTTCCACCAGGTATAGTTGGCACATGATGTTACATTAGTTACAGGTGTATAATACAGTGATTCAAGTCTATAGGTTATGCTATGCTCACAATAAGTGCATAAGCTAAATACATTCTTACCATACTCAACATACAGTGTCTTGGCTCAACCCACTTACTCAATCAATTTAAAAACGTGTGTCCACACACAAGCCTGCATACATATATTTATAACAGATCGATCATAATCATCAAAAACTTGAAGCAATCAAGAACTTCTTCAGTTAGGTAAATGGATAAACTAACTTTGAGAAATCCAGATAGGGGAATGCTATTCAGAGGTTAAAAAAAGAAAGAAAGAGGGGCGCCTGGGTGGCTCAGTTGGTTAAGCGACTGCCTTCGGCTCAGGTCATGATCCTGGAGTCCCGGGATCGAGTCCCGCATCGGGCTCCCTGCTCGGCAGGGAGCCTGCTTCTCCCTCTGACCCTACCCCCTCTCATGTGCTCTCTCTCTCTCATTCTCTCTGGCTCAAATAAATAAATAAACTCTTAAAAAAAAAAAAAAAGAAAGATAGAAAGAGCTATCTGTGCATACAACATAAATGAATTTCCTTTTTTGCTATCTACAGGAGACCCATTTTATTTTCTTCCAGTTTTACTGAGATATAATTGACATATAACATTTTGGTAAAGTGTACAACATACGATTTGATATATGTATGTATTGCAAAATGATTATCATCTTAAGTTCAGTTAACATCCACCAGTTCACATAGTTACATTTTTTTCCCTTGTGCTGAGAACTTTTATGATCCTAAATGCATATAGTTAAGTGAAAGAAGCCATTCTGAAAAGTCTATATTCTCTGTGATTCCATTTACATGACATGATAGAAGAGGCAAAATTACAGAGGTGGAAAACAGCCTGGTGCTTGCCAAGGTTTGAGAATGGGGGGTGTTGAATAAGATAAAGCACAGATAACTTTTAGGGCAATAAAATTACTCTGTGATATTGTAATGGTGGACACATGCTTTTGTCAACGCCCATAGTTCTTACATCACAAAGAGTGAACTTAATGTTCATAAATTTTAAAAGTAAATGAGGAGATCTAGGGATCCAGGCTGGCATGCAGACTCCAAGGAAATAGTCCATCCTTATTACAAATGCATGACATAACCTCACTGAAGCAAGAGGGTGAAAGGTACTGACCTAAGCAACTTTGAAAATTGGCAGAAATTGTAAAACTAAAGGCAAAAGAAACGATACAGCCCCACTGTTCTCAAATTGGTAACATTGCTTCCCATGGCAATGCAGGTTCAACATTTTGAAAGCACTATATATGGATACTTGGATTGAACAAGTAAGTCAATACATGGTCTGTGGTGGGAGCCAAGAGGGAAGCTAGAATGAATCATGTGGTATTGGGTTGGAGTTAGAGACATGAATATTTATTCATGGTTAGCTTACTATAGATTCAGATAGTGGAATATCAAGATCATAGATATGTGTATATGACGTGAACACATGCAGTGCCCAGATCTTGGTTTCTAGTACCATTCTCCAACAAAAGCAAACTGAACTTTTTGGAGACATGGCTGATTCTAGGTCTGGGGCAGGGAATATACAAGATAAGCATGAGGCATTTTTAGCACAGAAAATAAGGAAGTACCAAACCAAACCAGAAATGATGGATGTGTGTCAAAGAGACACAAAACATAGCTAGAAGAGCCTCCAATGACAAAAGCTAGAATAATTTGAGCAAGATAGTAAATAAAATCATATTGGGTTATAACCCAAAGTATAAAATAAATATCCATGAGTCTACATAAACATAAATAAATAATTGAAGAAATGAGTAAATGAGGGAGCATAGACAAATATCCCATACAGAGGTATTCCAAATGATTTATGTAGGTACTCCTTCCTCAAGGAGGTGGAGCCTAACTCATCACCCCTTAAGACGGGCTCCTTAAGAAGAGTGACTATCTTGCAAAGTGTACAATATGGAAAGGGGAAAAAAAGAGTTTCTTTACAGTGGAGAAATCTAACAAATACTTTCTCAGTTGGGGGATGTAGGATAAGATCAACAATGATCAATCATATTAATAGGATGTACTCTTGTTGTGATGTGATAAGAATGGTACTTTACATTGTGTTCATCCTCACAAAAATCCATAACCCCAATCTACCATAAAACAACACCAAACTCAAAATGAATGACATTTTAAAAAATGTAAGGTCATCAAAACAAGTAAAATCTGAGAAAAGATCTTAGTCTAGAGGGGTCTAAACAGAGATGATGATTACACGTATATCCTTACAGGATCTTAGAACAGAAAAAATGGCATTAATGAAAGATACAAAAAATATGAATAAAGTATTTATTTTAGTGATAATAAGTGAAATATCTATTTTTTAGTTTTTGCAAATGCACCATATGAATGTAAGATGTTAACAACAGTGTAAACTGGGTTGAGGCTACATAGGAACTCTATTGTCCTTGAAACCTTTTAGTAAATCTAAAGCTATTCTAAAAATATTCAATTAAAAATCTCATGTTGCCTTATGATCATCATAATAAGCATCAACTCTCATTAAAAAAAATTGGTAACTGGGGCACCTGGGTGGGTCAGTCAGTTATGCGTACAACTCTTGATTTCTGCTTAGGTCATGATCTCATGGGTCCTGCGATGGCGTCCTGCCTTAGGGTCTGCACTCAGTGGGGAGTCTGCTTCTCTCATTCTCCCTCTCTCTCTGCCCCTCCTCTCTCTCTCAAATAAATAAATAAATATTTTTAAAAATTTGGGAACCTATTAGCCTTCATTATAA
Organism: Mirounga leonina; assembly: GCF_011800145.1. Classification (NCBI taxonomy): domain Eukaryota; kingdom Metazoa; phylum Chordata; class Mammalia; order Carnivora; family Phocidae; genus Mirounga; species Mirounga leonina. The sequence continues at coordinate 40,200,227 of NW_023270387.1, forward strand.
CCTATACAGTGGTTCAAAAAGAGTAAATTTGAATTTCAGTACCTGTATATGAAATACACACCTTCCAGTTTACCACAGTCACTAACTGTGGTAACACTCCTTATTACCTTAAATATAGAGTCTCCTTCAATTATTTATGTTACATATCTAGGGTCCTTATGTATGTGAGTTTGTACTGTTGATACAATATATAATAACCTAGAAGTAACTTTGTACTGATTATTGAAATTTTGTCATAAAAAATGTTTTAATTTGAGAGGTGCCTGGGTGGCTCAGTCGGTTGAATGTCCGACTTTCGATTTTGGCTTGGGTCATGATCTCAGAGTCATGTGGGGCTCTGTGCTCAGGCATGGAATCTGCTTGAGAGTCTCTATCTCCCTTTCCCTCTGCCTTTTCCCCCACTCATGTTCTCTTTCTATCTCTCTGTCTCTCAAACAAATAAATAAATCTTTAAAAAATGTTTTAATTTGAAACTCGAAGAATAGACAAGTAGGACTGTTTTAAGTTAGTTCACCAAAGCCATTTCCAACCCGATAAGATGATGTACTGATATCTACAAATGACTTAGCAGGTCCTAGCATGTAGTAAGGATTCAAGAAGTGCTGACTGGTTTTAGTTCTGATGGTTGGTAAGTCTCTGGGAGGGATTAAGACATGTAGAATTGGGGAAAGGAAGAACAGAACCAGTGGAAGAAATAGCAGAGGAAATTGAAAGTTCAGGGCGTAAATGACAGAAACAGCTCTGCTGGCAAAAATTTGTGAAATATTTGCAATGTATTGTAGTTGTTAAAACTTCTTCTTGAATTCCTCATATCAGTGAGGTCATATGATATATATCTTTCTCTGATTGACTTATTTCACTCAGCATAATATCCTCCAGTTCCATCCACGTCATTGCAAATGAGGAATTCTTAATCTCAGGAAATAAACTGAGGGTTACTGGAGTGGTGGGGGGTGGGAGGGATGGGGCGGCAGGGTGATAGACAATGGGGAGGGTATGTGCTATGGTGAACGCTGTGATGTGTGCAAGACTGTTGAATCACAGACCTGTACCTCTGAAGCAAATAATACATTATATGTTTAAAAAGAAGAAGAAGAAGAAGAAGAAGAAGATAGGAGGGGAAAAATGAAGTGGGGGACATCAGAGGGGGAGATGAACCATGAGAGACTATGGACTCTGAAAAACAAACTGAGGGTTCTAGAGGGGAGGGGGTGGGGGGATGGGTTAGCCTGGTGATGGGTATTAAAGAGGGCACGCTCTGCATGGAGCACTGGGTGTTATGCACAAACAATGAGTCATGGAACACTACATCAAAAACTAATGATGTGAGAGGGGGCAGAGCAAGATGGCGGAGGAGTAGGAGACCTGGATTTTGTCTCCTCTCAGGAATTCAGCTGGATAGGGATCAAACCATTCTAAACACCTACAAACTCAACAGGAGATCGAAGAAAAGAATAACAACAACTCTCTCATCAGAAAAGCGACCACTTTCTGGAAGGTAGGACGTGCGGAGAAGTGAATCCGAGGTGATATTCGGGAGGATAGACGGCGGGGGAGGGGCCTCCGTCGGCCGCTTCTGGCAAGTGACAGAACCACGGAGCACAAAATCAGACCTTTTAAAAGTCTGCTCCGCTGAGGGACGTCACCCTGGGGGCTAACCGGGGGGTGGAACCCTCCGGGACAGTGTGGTCTCAAGACCCTCGGGGTCACAGAAAGACCGGGGGTGCCTGAGTGTGGCAGAGCTCCCAGGTAACGGAGCAGGGAAGCCGGCTGCAGAGGTGGAGCCCAGGCGCGGGCTCTCAGCTCGGGGTGGCCATAAACCGTGATCCGCGGCACAGTCGGGCCACGGCTCCTCCAGCAGGGACCCAACAAGCAGCAGATACGGGGAGACTCACCTTCCTCCCCTGGGAGGAGCCGCACGGGAGTGCACCGCAGGGATCTGCTGGGTTTGGAGACTCCACCCGGGGTCGATGCAAGAGATAGAAACACGCGGTCACAGGCCAGGTGAACACGGAGTGCGGCCGGACACGGCAGAGACGGGAGTGACTGACGGCTTTTCTCTGGGGGCTCACTGAGAAGCGGGGCCCGAGTTCTCGGCTCCTCCGGGGTGGAGATTGGGAGGCCGCCATTTTCACTCTCCGCCTCCAAAGCTGTAGGGAAAGCTCGCAGGGAACAAAAGCCCCGGAGAGCAAACCCGAGCAGATTACTTAGCCGGGAGGGGGCAAGGGCGGGGCAATTCCAACTCCGGCAGAGACATTTGGAAACCACGGCAACAGGCCCCTCCCCAGAAGATCAGCGAGAACAGCCAGCCAAGACCAAGTTTACCGATCAATGAGAACGGCAGAACTCCAGCGCTAGGGGACTACTGCACATACAATTCATGGCTTTTTTACCATGATTCTTTAGTCTTTCAAAGTTAATTTTTTTTAATGGTCTTTTTTTCTTTTTTTTCCTTTTTGAATTTTTCTTTTTCCCTTTTTCAACCAACATCTTATCAATCCCTTTTTTTTAAAAAAAAATTTTTATTTTTCATTTTTAGAGTCATATTCTATCCCTTCATAGTAGTTACCCGTATTTTGGCATATATATATAAGTTGTTCTCTCTTCAAAATTTTGAGATACTTTCTTCTAACAGATTAAAATATACCCTAAATCTCTAGTATATGGTGTTTTCTATTCCCCTGCCTGATCACATCCTCTCCTTTTTTCTTTTTTCTTTTTTCAAATCCTCTTCTTTCTTTTTTCAAACAACTTCTTATCAATTCCTTTTATAAAATTTTTTATAATTTCCATCTTTATAGTCATATTCCATCCCTTCATCATATCAACCCTTATTTTTGTACATATATAAGTTTTTCTTTCTTTAAAATTTTGGGAGGCACTTTCTTCTAAAAGACCAAAATACACCCCAAATCTAGTGTGTGGCACTGATCTATATACCAGCCTGATCATATTTGATCACATTCTGGTTTTTTGTTGTTGTTGTTGTTTTGTTTTCTTTGTTTTTGTTTTTGTTTTTATCTTTATCTTTTTCTTTTTTTTTTTCTTTTTCTTTTTTCTCTCTTTCCCTTTCTTATCCCACTGCTTCAGGTCTTTTCTGATTTGTTTAGAGTATATTTTCTGGGGACGTTGTTACTCTGCTAGCATTTTGTTCTCTCATTAATCTATTCTCCTCTGCACAAAATGATGAGACGGAAAAAATCACCTCAACAAAAAGAACAAGAGGTAGTACTGACTGCCAGGGAACTACACAATACAGACATTAGTACGATGTCAGATCTAGAGTTCAGAATCATCACTTTAAAGATACTAGCTGGGCTTGAAAAAAGCATGGAAGTTATTAGAGAAACCCTTTCTGGAGAAGTAAAAGAACTAAAATCTAACCAAGTAGAAATCAAAAAGGCTATTAATGAGGTGCAATCAAAAATGGGGGTGCTAAGTGCTAGAATAAATGAGGCAGAAGAGAGAATCAGTAATATAGAAGATGAAATGATGGAAAATAAAGAAGCTGAGAAAAAGAGAGATAAACAACTACTGGATCACAAGGGCAGAATTCGAGAGAGAAGCGATACCATAAGACGAAACAACATTAGAATAATTGGGATCCCAGAAGAAGAAGAAAGAGAGAGAGGGGCAGAAGGTATAATGGAGCAAATTATAGCAGAGAACTTCCCTAATTTGGGGAAGGAAACAGGCATGAAAATCCAGGAAGCACAGAGAAACCCTGTCAAAATCAATAAAAATAGGTCAACACCCCAACATCTAATAGTAAAACTTACGAGTCTCATAGACAAAGAGAAAATCCTGAAAGCAGCTCGGGAGAAGAGATATGTAACCTACAAGGGGAGAAACATTAGATTGGCAACAGACCTATCAACAGAGACCTGGCAGGCCAGAAAGGACTGGCAGGATAGATTCAGAGCACTAAATGAGAAAACTATGCAGCCAAGAATACTCTATCCAGCTAGGCTGTCATTGAAAATTGAAGGAGAGATAAAAAGCTTCCAGGACAAACAAAAACTAAAGGAATTTGCAAACACAAAACCAGCCCTACAGGAAATCTTGAAAGGGGTCCTCTAAGCAAAGAGAGAGCCTAAAAGCAACATAGACCAGAAAGGAACACAGACAATATACGGTAACAGTCACCTTACAGGCAATACAATGGCACTAAATTCCTATCTTTCAATAGTTACCCTGAATGTAAATGGGCTAAATGCCCCAATCAAAAGACATAGGCTATCAGACTGGATTAAAAAACAAGACCCATCGATATGCTGTCTGCAAGAGACTCATTTTAGAACCAGAGACACCCCCAGATTGAAAGTCAAGGGGTGGAAAACCATTTACTATGCTAATGGACACCAAAAGAAAGCTGGGGTGGCAATCCTTATATCAGACAAATTAGATTTTAAACCAAAGACTGTAATAAGAGATGAGGAAGGACATTATATCCTACTTAAAGGATCTATCCAACAAGAAGATCTAACAATTGTAAATATCTATGCCCCTAACATGGGAGCAGCCAGTTATAGAAGCCAATTAATAACAAAAGCAAAGAAACACATTGACAACAATACAATAATAGTGGGGGACCTTAACACCCCTCTCACTGAAATGGACAGATTGTCTAAGCAAAAGATCAACAAGGAAATAAAGACTTTAAATGACACACTGGACCAAATGGACTTCACAGACATATTCAGAACATTCCACCCCAAAGCAACGGAATACACATTCTTCTCTAGTGCCCATGGAACATTCTCCAGAATAGATCACATCCTAGGTCATAAATCAGGTCTCAACCGGTGCCTATTTTCAGACCACAATGCTTTGAAACTACAACTCAATCACAAGAGGAAAGTTGGAAAGAACTCAAATACATGGAGGCTAAAGAGCATCCTACTGAAGAATGAATGGGTCAACCAGGAAATTAAAGAAGAATTAAAAAAATACATGGAAACCAAAGAAAATGAAATCGCAACTGTTGAAAATCTTTGGGATGCAGCAAAGGCAGTCCTGAAAGGAAAGTATATAGCAATACAAGCCTTTCTCAAGAAACAAGAAAGGTCTCAAGTACACAACCTAACCATACACCTAAAGGAGCTGGAGAAAGAACAGCAAATAAAGCCTAAACCCAGCAGGAGAAGAGAAATCATAAAGATCAGAGCAGAAATCAATGAAATAGAAACTAAAAGAACAGTAGAACAGATCAACGAAACTAGGAGCTGGTTCTTTGAAAGAATTAACAAGATTGATAAACCCCTGGCCAGACTTATCAAAAAGAGAGGAGAAATGACCCAAATCAACAAAATCATGAATGAAAGAGGAGAGATCACAACCAACACCAAAGAAATACAAACAATTATAAGAACCTATTATGAGCAACTCTATGCCAGCAAATTAGATAACCTGGAAGAAATGGATGCATTCCTAGAGATGTATCAACTACCAAAACTGAACCAGGATGAAATAGAAAACCTGAACAGACCTTTAACTACTAAGGAAATTGAAGCAGTCATCAAAAATCTCCCAACAAACAAAAGCCCAGGGCCAGATGGCTTCCCAGGGGAATTCTACCAAACATTTCAAGAAGAATCAATACCTATTCTTCTGAAACTGTTCCAAAAAATAGAAACGGAAGGAAAACTTCCAAACTCATTTTATGAGGCCAGCATTACCTTGATCCCAAAACCAGACAAAGACCCCATCAAAAAGGAGAATTACAGACCAATATCCCTGATGAACATGGATGCAAAAATTCTCACCAAAATACTAGCCAATAGGATCCAACAGTACATTAAAAGGATTATTCACCATGACCAAGTGGGATTTATCCCTGGGCTGCAAGGTTGGTTCAACATCCGCAAATCAATCAATGTGATACAATACATTAACAAAAGAAAGAACAAGAATCATATGATCCTCTCAATAGATGCAGAAAAAGCTTTTGACAAAGTATAGCATCCTTTCTTGATCAAAACTCTTCAGAGTATAGGGATAGAGGGTACATACCTCAATTTCATAAAAGCCATCTATGAAAAACCTACAGCGAATATCATTCTCAATGGGGAAAAACTGAGAGCTTTCCCCCTAAGGTCAGGAACACGGCAGGGATGTCCACTATCACCACTGCTATTCAACATAGTATTGGAAGTCCTAGCCACAGCAATCAGACAACAAAAAGAAATCAAAGGCATCCAAATTGGCAAAGAAGAAGTCAAACTCTCACTCTTTGCAGATGATATGATACTTTATGTGGAAAACCCAAAAGACTCCACCCCAAAACTGCTAGAACTCATACAGGAATTCAGTCAAGTGGCAGGATATAAAATCAATGCACAGAAGTCAGTGGCATTCCTATATACCAACCATTTTTTTTTATTGTTTTCTTTTTTTAATGAAACTAAATCACTGCTTACAAAAACCTGCAAGAGCCCTCATGCCCATCCCCTTCACACTTCCCTTGGCTCAGCCTCTCCCCATCTCCCAGGAACTGAAACTCAATGAGTGCCATGAGGGGAAAGGCCCTGGGCTCCGACCCGAGCCTTCACAGGGTGACAGTTCTACCTCCCATGATCCTTCCTGTCAGACAGAAGAAAGAGAAATTAAGGAGTCGATCCCATTTACAATTGCACCCAAAACCATAAGATACCTAGGAATAAATCTAACCAAAGAGACAAAGGATCTGTACTCAGAAAAGTATAAAATACTCATGAAAGAAATTGAGGAAGACACAAAGAAATGGAAAAACGTTCCATGCTCATGGATTGGAAGAACAAATATTGTGAAGATGTCAATGCTACCTAGAGCAATCTACACATTCAATGCAATCCCCATCAAAATACCATCCACTTTTTTCAAAGAAATGGGACAAATAATCCTAAAATTTGTATGGAACCAGAAAAGACCCTGCATAGCCAGAGGAATGTTGAAAAAGAAAAGCTGGTGGCATCACAATTCCAGACTTCCAACCCTATTACAAAGCTGTCATCATCAAGACAGCATGGTACTGGCACAAAAACAGACACATAGATCAATGGAACAGAATAGAGAGCCCAGAAATGGACCCTCAACTCTATGGTCAGCTCATCTTCGACAAAGCAGGAAAGAATGTCCAATGGAACAAAGACAGTCTCTTCAACAAATGGTGTGGGAAAACTGGATAGCCACATGCAGAAGAATGAAACTGAACCATTTCCTTACACCACACACAAAAATAGACTCCAAATGGTTGAAAGACCTCAATGTGAGACAGGAGTCCACCAAAATCCTAAAGGAGAACACAGGCAGCAACCTCTTTGACCTCAGCCGAAGCAACTTCTTCCTAGAAACATCACCAAAGGCAAGGGAAGCAAGGGCAAAAATGAACTATTGGGACTTCATCAAGAGAAAAAGCTTTTGCAAAGCAAAGGAAACAGTCAACAAAACCAAAAGACAACTGACAGAATGGGAGAAGATATTTGCCAATGACATATCAGATAAAGGGCTAGTATCCAAAATCTATAAAGAACTCATCAAACTCAACACCCAAAGAGCAAAGAATCCAATCAAGAAATGGGCAGAAGACATGAACAGACATTTCTCCAGAGAAGACATCCAAATGGCCAACAGACACCTGAAGAAGTGCTCAACATCCCTCGGCATCAGGGAAATCCAAATCAAAACCCCAATGAGATACCACCTCATACCAGTCAGAATGGCTAAAATTAACAAGTCAGGAAATGACAGATGTTGGCAGGGATGCGGAGAAAGGGGAACCCTCCTACACTGTTGGTGGGAATGCAAGCTGGTGCAGCCACTCTGGAAAACTGTTTGGAGGTTCCTCAAAAAGTTGAAAATAGAGCTACCATATGATCCAGCAATTGCACTACTGGGTATTTACCCCCAAGATACAAAAGTAGGGATCCGAAGGGGTACATGCACCCCGATGTTTATAGCAGCAATGTCCACAATAGCCAAACTGTGGAAAGAGCCAAGATGTCCATCGACAGATGAATGGATAAAGAAGATGTCATATATATATACAATGGAATATTATGCAGCCTTCAAAAGGAATGAGATTTTTTTTTTTTTAAAGATTTTATTTATTTATTTGAGACAGAGAGAATGAGAGAGACAGAGAGCACATGAGAGGGGGGTGGGTCAGAGGGAGAAGCAGGCTCTCCGCTGAGCAGGGAGCCCAATGCGGGACTTGATCCAGGGACTCCAGGATCATGACCTGAGCCGAAGGCAGTCGCTTAACCAACTGAGCCACCCAGGTGCCCCAAAAGGAATGAGATCTTGCCATTTGCAACGACGTGGATGGAACTGGAGGGTATTATGCTGAGGGAAATAAGTCAAACAGAGAAAGACATGTATCATATGATCTCACTGATATGAGGAATTCTTAATCGCAGGAAACAAACTGAGGGTTGCTGGAGTGGGGGGTGGGGTGGGAGGGATGGGGTGACTGGGTGATAGACACTGGGGATGTTATGTGCTCTGGTAAGCGCTGTGAATTGTGCAAGACTGTTGAATCTCAGATCTGTATCTGAAACAAATAATGCAATATATTTTAAGAAAAAAAAAGAAAAAGAAGGTAGCGGGAGGGGAAGAATGAAGCGGGGGAAATCGGAGGGGGAGACGAACCATGAGAGACGATGGACTCTGAAAAACAAACTGAGGGTTCTCGAGGGGAGGGGGGTGGGAGGATGGGTTAGCCTGGTGATGGGTATTGAGGAGGGCACGTTCTGCATGGAGCACTGGGTGTTATGCACAAACAATGAATCATGGAACACTTCATCTAAAACTAATGATGTAATGTATGGGGATTAACATAAGAATAAAAAAATTTAAAAAATTTAAAAAAACTAATGATGTAATATATGGTGATTAACATAACATAATAAAAAAATTAAAACAAACAAACAAACAAAAAAACCTTCTTCTTGAATCACCTAGAAAACACTGAAAACAATGACAATAACAGCAGAATTTCATAAAACATTTAACTAGCTTAACTTGGGGGCTAGCCCTAACTAGAGTATGTTAGGGGTATTACTGTAGGTTCTGGTCTCAGCCAAGAAATTGGCAGTTTTCCTTACACATTGTCATGGGTACTGATGTCAAATTACATAACTCTTTTGTTGAAATGTATTTCTCTATGTATATACACTAGAACAATGCTCTTTTTATGAAAGTAATAGACTCTGGAACTACTTACCTTTGTTATCTCTATTTTATTAGAATTTTCAACAATTTATTTGAGACTATATGTAAATGAATAACAAAACTTACTGTCTACTAATGAGGATTCAAAAAGTAACTATTTAATTTTTATACTCAGTACAGATTTTTCCTCATAAAATAAATCTTAAAATTGTTACCTATCTGAATGCTCGCTTTTGTTCAAATTCTCTTCATAATCCCTGCATACCCTTGACTCTTTTCTCTATTGTTGAAAAGACACTGATATTTTGTTTTCTTTTACTTTGTTTATGTGATGTAAGTAACAAAGGAAGGAAAAAAGAACTCTCTTTACATGCCTGAGTCTGGGATCAAATCCTATTAAAAAATCTTCTCCAAGAATATCTTCCTTCCTCCAAGTCTTTCAAAGTGTTGAAAGAGGAAAATTCAATAGAGATTTTGTTCAGTTATAAGGCAGCCTCCACCAACAAATCCTAAATCTGTTATTTCTCCCTCTCTTTCTTCTTTTCTGGAATTTTGCCAGTCATTTTCATCTTAAAATGGACTTGATTCCCCCAGGGACTTAGGGGAAGCAGGGAAAAAAAGAGATTTGCTGACCAATAAGAGACAGTGTTTCTTGAAATGTGACAATTATGCAAACAACGAATTTCAGTTACAGCATGATGGAGTAAATTCTCTCACATCAGTCTGTAGGCGCCCAGAGGAGGAAATGGTTAATGACATAGCTGAATGCAATAGATATTAAGGAAAACTCTATAGAAAAAATAATATTGGAGTTGTTTTAGAGTAGTAAATAAAAATGACATATTGGAAGTAAGAGGGATGATATATGCCAAGCTCAGAGAAGAACTTGAGCAAAATACAGAGCTGAAAACATATCTGATTGTGTTTAGGGAACAGAAGTCAGCTCAATATGATTGGAATGTGGTTTATAGTGGAATAATATAATAGGAGTCAAGTCAGGCCAGGAACACAGCTGATTTATAAGTTTGGAGGACTGACTGAGGAGTTTAATCTCTACGGGCAAGGACTAACTGTTGAACATGTTGAGGGCAGTGCTTTAGCCTCTCCCATATGGCAAGTCAAACAAATAGTTACTCACTTTTACCTTAAGTCAGGCACACAGGATAGAAAGTTGAACACACACTGTTCTTGCATTGAGGATCTTACCCTCTAATGGGTTATACGAATAAGTAATCAGTTCAATGCAACGGGTGGTTTATGATTGAGTTTTTACCCCCGTTCTGCTTTGAAGGCAGAAAGAACAACTTTCAGGAGGCATTTTTCTGAACCCGAAATTCCGGATTGTGAAGTAGTTGAGGTAAGAGACATAGAATCAAAGGAGTTTGGTGAGCATGAAATATGACCAACTGTGCCCTGCTCCCCTCACGTGACCCCCATGCCTCTGGCTGTTGAAATCATGAACTCTTCCTTGGCTTCCACTTGCTCTGGATAAGTCAGGTAGGGATCCAGATCACTGGCTTCACGAATCACCTTTGGCAAATTGGATAAGGAAGCAGCTTGGGACCACTGCCCCCTTTCCTCCCCAAATATATGTACCTTACTACTAACATTTGCCTTGGGACCAACAGTACAAATTCCCTGTCTTTCAGCCTAGTTGATAGCAGTTATCACTGGAAGCCATTAGACATCCAGGTGATGCCTCATCCGGGTCTGTAAACTCTCCCATGGCACATGTATTTCCTTTTCCTGCTTCATTTTTCTCCACAGCTTTTTATCACTAGCTGATATTTTACATATTTTATTTCTTCATTGTCTCACTCCCTCAACTACAATGTGTTCAATAAGGTAAGCAATTTATTTATCTATTTATATTTGTTTTGTTTTGTTTTTTCACTGCTGTCGCCCCAAATAGCCAAATAAGAGTGTGGAGCATTTATTAGGAAAGCAAGTATATTCAGAATGGAAGAACTGATTGAAGACAGAAAGGAATATTTAGGGATACTTACAGCTTATATTTCTGAAAAATAGTGGTTCTAAAAGATTCATACAGAACATAGGAAAAGTTTCTAGTTTGGGACAAAGTCTGATATTTAGTCCTCGACATGTTGATTTATAGGGGGCATTGAAATCTCTGTGTTTTAGAGTGGGAAAGATGGGTATGGAATCCTGAGGAAATATCAGATGCACAAAAATAGCCCCAGGAGAAAAGTTCTTCACTCAATATTTAAAAACAAGAGCTCTCCTTGTGAGAAACATGGTCTTTAATCTTGAAATCATTTCCCTTCCTAGTAGAAATATAAGCAAAGTTCTCAATGACCAACTTATTAACTCATGCTTGCTTTACAGGAACATTGGGCATCCTACCTCCCCAGAATTTCTTGCGTTCAGTTTTCCTAAACATTTTTCAAAAGTGAGATTAGTGAGGCCTTGACAAGGCATTTATGTTAGGGCTTAGGTGTTTGTTAATAGTTTTAAGGAGTGTGAAATGTCCTTCCCCTTCTGTAACAACAACAACAAAAAGGTCTATTCTCAGTAGACCTCTGCAGTCTGCACATCTGGAAGGAGAAAGCCTCTAACAATGTCTGGGCTTTGTCAACATGACTTAAAGCAACATTTTCAAAGGTAATTGTGATAATGCAAAGAAACGGGGCATTCCTCTGCCTTCCCTCTGTCAGCAGTGAGGGTGGGACTCAGGGTTCCCTTTAAGTTATGTGACGCTGTTATCATCTCTGCAAAAGGTAAAATGAAATGAGGAAAGGTAAACTATTTTTAACTTCAGATTGAATAATTTTAACTCGAGGTAATTTCCAACCAATTTTATCCAAATGAATGTTAATGAGCCCAGTTCTCTGATCATTACATTAGAAAGTTCAATTAAAAAAAAAAGAGAGAAAATTTTCAATAAGCACTAAAGTGTATTATTAGGGAATTGTGAATATACATTTATGTTTTCTTAGTAAAAATTTTGAGAGAGTCAAATGGCAGAAGTAGAGAAGAGTACAATAAGAGTGGTTGGGAACATGTATTCACAGTGAAAAGACCATGAATAAGAAACCAGCCCCAGCTATTTAACCATAAGTGAGACATGGAGTCCCTTTTGCTGTAGGTTCTTCTTCCATGAAATGGAGATCAACACAATCATAGAGTTGTCCCGAGATTTAAATGACATAATGTAGGTAGAGTATCACATTTTCTGGAGTTGGAAAGAACTCCCTAAATGATAACTATTCATGTAGATGGGCAGAGATTAGGGAGTTCTGAGAAATGCAGTCTCTTAATTTGATTTTATTCAAACTAAAAGCTATGATTTCCTAGGCCAAGTGAGTAAGTTCAAGGTCAGATTAGGAAAGAAATGTATAAAAAGATACAAACTCTTGGGCGCCTGGGTGGCTCAGTTGGTTAAGCGACTGCCTTCGGCTCAGGTCATGATCCTGGAGTCCCTGGATCGAGTCCCGCATCGGGCTCCCTGCTTGGCAGGGAGCCTGCTTCTGCCTCTGACCCTGCCCCCTCTCATGTGCTCTCTCTCTCTCATTCTCTCTGTCTCAAATAAATAAATAAAATCTTAAAAAAAAAAAAAAGATACAAACTCTTATCTTTCTTATTTATTCACGAAGATTTTTCATTAACAAGGAGTTCTTTGGGGACCACATCTGAGATTTCTGCAGTTTACAAATGTCAGGAACATGGAAAGAAACACCAGACCAACTTATTTCAGGCAATAAAACCATTTCTGGATTGTGGAACAGGAGAGGTAGGCATGATCGTTTTATATAGTCTATAATAATTTCTGGTAGAAAGGAAGGAGGCTCTCTGCAAGGCTTTGATAGTAGGTTTGGAGACAGCACTTTTTGAAGAGAACATGTGAATTAGTCCTACAAAGAAATCTAGAACTGTACGTATAATGGATTTAGGAGCGAGAACAATGGTTGCTCCTGGTACAGCACTCTTTGGATCTAGGTGTTCCTGTGTCACCCGAGAATCCTTCCACTGACTCAGCCAATAGGATGGACTGGACCAGTAGCCGGGGACTAAAGTGCAGTAACAAGGTTGATGGAGGTAGCGAAGTACATGGGTTAACACTGGCTTTGAAGTCAGACTATCTTTGAAGTCAGGCTGTATGAGTTCTAAGCCCTCCATCACTTGCTACATGTGGCACTTGCTCAGGTTACTTAAACTTTCAAAGTCTCATGTTCTTCATTTGGATAAAAGGGATGATAGTACCTACTTGATAGGACCCCTGAAAAAATTATATGAGACACTTCATTGAAAGCACAGCATATTATCTAGCACATAATAACAGATCAGATTAAATGTTAGTGGCTATTATTATGCAAATAAATAGCATTTAATACTTATTTTTACAAAAGATAAAGAAAACACAGATCTGAACATCAAATACTCATCTTCAGATTTTCAACTACATTTAAGGAAAGGTTGCTTTAATACAGTACTCACCTATTTTCTTTTCAACATTCTCTTCTGGTGCAAAGATTTTTCTGTATAAACAAAATTTCAGGGAGAAGAACTTATAGTGGGAGATTACATAAAATATTTAGTGAAAGTATTTCAATTCAGTATCTTTCAAATGTCTTGCAGTGGGGAGAGGTAGAACTACAACATTAAATAAAACCACCTTACTCATCCCATGGGCCTTGCCAGCCTAAGGGAACTCAAGATGGGCCTTGGGAACACGGCCTCGACAGACCTCACTGGAAGACAGTGTTTTCCTGACTCTTTGATTAATTGAATTGAGCATTTCAGGTCACCAGCCTCAAATTTTACAAATGTGAACTTACTTTAATTTCCCAATCCTTTAAAAACACTTTCTGCCGCTCTGTACCTGATTTTAAAATAGCGCTGCCAGCACCGTTATTTATAGACCAAATTTCCATGGGAAATAAGTACATTTTTTGATATTCCTGAGCATCTTGCAACTCTTTGTGATTTTTTCCCCCTCTTTAAATTTATTTGAAGATACGGAATCTCTCTTTCTCTCTCTCTCTTACCCTCCCTCTCCCTCTCTTTCCATTTATTTATTTATTTGTTTATTTATAATTGGTTCATTTTATCACATAAAGGAAATGATATCTCTGGTAACCTACTATTCCTGGTGTGGTTTGTGACACTGTCCAACCTTAACATTTCCTTTATTGAAACAAGTAATAATAGAAAATGTTCTCCATTTTTCCTGGGTTTCTTGTTTTTGAATCAAGAACAAATATCATTGAATATAATAGTAAGAATGCCTCATTCACACATCATCTGGACTTCTTTCCAGCAAGAGCCAAATGATGCGTGAATAACTTAGTTTTTATTATTGTCTGACAAAGCGAGTATGACAGTTAAATCCCTGACACCAACTAGAGGGGGAAGAAATAGCAATAATTTAAGGAAAAATGGAATTTTAGGGTAACTTTCTTACTTAGTCTTATTCTGTTATAGTAAGTTGAAGGTACAGTGTAATCTCAGGGCCTCAATCAATCTCTGAGACATTGAGCATTTGGAATGGTGACAATATCTACAGAGCAGTCTTGTAGATATTAGAGTATATATAGTGTTGCAGAATATCATTTACACAATTTATTTATTTATTTATTTATTTTTGCGCATCCCTCCCTCCCACCTTTTCTTCTTTGACATTTCTACTAGCTCTAATTCCTCACTCGATTTTTTGAATCCAAGAAACATTACTAACATTTGAATGGAAATTTGCATAGCCCTTTCACATAAGTTTTATTTTTTAATAAATTTAACCACTTTGAAAGGACACATGAAGGAAATGCTGATCATCCTTATCTCCATCTTGCAGATGGAGAAACTTGGGGGAACCATCATTTGCCAAAAGGCAACCGAATAATAAAGAGCAGATCGAACTTTCAGTTCTCGGCTGTTTGCATATTTGGCCCGGGCTGCAGCGTTTATCAGAAGCAGCTCCCCGGGGAATGCGGCCGGTTAACGTCAGGTGGTGGCATGTGACTGAAGCATATCAGTCTGGGGTGCACCAGCCAAGTCCAAAGACTGCCCGCTTTTCCAGACACCCTGTTACTCTCCCATGAGAGCTAGCATTTGGCTTGGAATGCTTTTCCCCACCGCATTTGCCTGACCGATCCCTGATCCTCCTGTACAACATATAGGAGAGGCCCCTTCTCGAGCATATCTTCCTTTTCCGACCCCTGTATTTCTAGGGGAGACGTTTTTTCTCTGATGCCATGATGTGTTTACCGCATTTAATAGATCCAGCAATTATGGAGCATCGGGCTCCTAGAAATGAGAAGGAAATTACATTTTGATCGTCCTCTTTGCTCAGGTACCTTCTCTCCCCTGCAACCTTCGGGAACCCTCTCTGGGCTGGCATGGCTCTGCCCACAGAGCACTGTGCAAGCGTTTGCTCACACTCCCCGGTAGTTGTTTATACATGCACACACGATACGACGTGGCCATCACACTGAAAAGTCAGACTTGCACGTTGTGTGTCTCTGTATCCCCAGTGAGCAGACTATCTCTTGGATTTATTGAAGGAATGAAAAAAGGAAGGAAGGAATAGCTAAGTGAATGAATGTTCTCAAGGGCTCAACCAAATATATGCTTAATAATCTTTCAGGCTCTTTGGTGAGGAGACTCTTCACATACAACCAGTATCAGTCACAATAATCTCGTTCTTAGAACACCTCTGGGAGGCAGGCTTGATTGTTAGGGATGACGATATATTGTCTTTATGATATTAGGTTGATTTTTAATAATTATTTTCAACAAAATCATATTATTTCTGATTAAAAATATATATTTAGCATATAAATATATATGAAAATCCATACCCAGGTAGTCAGCATTTCCCTAAGTTCTACTGGCTCCAGACAGTCTGGAATTGATTCAATTCTTTGTTCTGTGAAAGAAAAACAAAACATATTTAGAAGAGGGATGATTAAAAATAAACTAATGCCATTCCACCTGGAGTTTATTTGTAAGAAGCCATCTGTTCATGCTTGGATCAATACTATCAGGAAGCTTTTGAAAACCTAAAGCTAGTATGATTACTTATTTCCTTTGGTAACTGGTTATTAAAAGAAATAAGGTGGTACTAACTTCAAGGTGGCTACTTTTAACAGCTGTTTGTACTTCCCTGAATCTTGAAAGTGAAATGTTGATTTATGTGAGCAACCTGAGGCCTTAGACATGATTCAGGCTAGGTATTAGATAACGTCACTGAAAATGTGCTATGCTAGGGAAGGGCACAGAATGTGAAGATGTGGTGTAGATCGTTTTCTTCCATTTCGGAGAAGCCATCTCAGTGCAAATATGAGATTATATTTATTAATGAAGATGATGTTGTATTCAGTAACGTTTATGAAGTGAAGGCCACATGTCAAGCTCTGTGATGAACAAGGAGAAGTTCTAGCAAAGATGAAACTTTCTCTTAAGATCACAGTCTAGTGTAGCAAAGTGGGAGATCGGCAGGTAAAAGAGGTGTCACGAAACATGGGAAATACTATAGCTGAGATTTATATGAGGTGTGGTGAAGGCGCAGAGGAGCACCTCCCTGCTTGGAGTGGAGTACGAGTCTGTAGAAAGCTTTACAGGGCTGCCTGTCACGAGTCTTAAAAAGGAAAGGAAGTAGACATGTCCACAAGGTAGGGGATTCTAGCAGAAGGTACTACCTGTGCTAAGATAAAAAATCAAAGCATGATAATTTTTTTAAAAGATTTTATTTATTTATTTGAGAGAGAGAGAGCGCGTGAGCATGAGCGGGGGTGGGGGCGTAGGGAGGGGCAGAGGGAGAGGGAGAAGCTGACTCCTGCTGAGCAGGGAGCCTGATGGGGGGCTTAATCCCAGAACCCCGGGGTCATGACCTGAACTGAAGGCAGACTCTTAACCCACTGAGCCACCCAGCTGCCCCAAAGCATGATAATTTTATAGAATGGGAAGCAGTTTGATACAGCTGGGGAACCAGTTTTGCAGAGGAGTAGTTAAATCTGATCTTAGAGGATGTTCCAATTACCTAAGTTAAAGTCTTTTCAGCAATTAACTTTACATACATAAGTGTGAAACCAAAACCACAGAGATGCTTAAATATATGCAAATGAGGGAAACAAACTTTATGTCAGGTACATGAGAATGTTGTTTCCTCCTTGTGATATTTATAGGCTAAGTGATTGGAAAAGTTGAGGGCACAGCCTTTGGAGGCAGAAAGGCCTATTTTTCATTCTTACTTTGTTACTGATTATCTAAATGATGTAGGGAACATTACCTAACCTGCTTAGCATCAGTTTTTTTCGATAAAAGTTGTAAATAGTAAACTCATCTTGCAGAGCTGAGCCTGGAACTAGAAGATCCTCAGGGAATGATAGTTATTTTTATTTTTACCATGATACTAATGACAATGTTATAGATTTGGGCTAGGAGATGTGTTGCCGTAACAGACACTGGGTTTCAGTCATTGTGCAGGGAGGATACCATTATAATGTATTCCCTAATCAGGCCACTAGGCGGGGCCTCTTTATCCCAACGGGGTGTCCTATTGGCTAATGGCTTTCAGGCCATTTAGACATAAAGAGCAGAGCTACTGTTATATGGCTCTTTCCCCTACTGTCTGCTACTTCCATCTCTCATCGGAGCTTTGATGTTTTCTTTTCTTTTTTTTTTTTTAAGGTTTTATTTATTTATTTGTCAGACAGAGAGACAAAGAGCACAAGCAGGGGAAGCGGCAGGCAGAGGCAGAGGGAGAGGCGGACTCTCCACTGAGCAGGGAGCCCAATGCGGGACTCGATCCCAGGACCCCGAGATCATTACTGAGCTGAGGGCAGACGCTTAACCTGACTGAGCCACCCAGGTGCCCCGCTTTGCTGTTTTCTTGGGAGAGAAGAAAGCACTATAAACAGCCTATGTCCATGACCGTAAAGCCAAATGAAAATATTCTTATAGCTGCTATTCTATTATGTATTAAAGATGTACCATGTATTAGGCACTATGCTAAGTGCTGTTAAGAAAATTGTCTTTTTCATTCTCAGGACAGTTCTGTGAGCTAGTTACTGTTATAGTTCACATTTTAGAAGTAAGAAAAATGAGGCTTAGTATGGTAAAGTAACTTGCCCAAAGTCAAACGTTCACTAAATGGCAGGATAAAGAACCTGAATCCAGCCCATATTAATTCCAAAACTCACGAAACTTACTACTTTGCACAAGATAAATTATATTTGTTGCAAATGGATGGAATCAAAAATGGAAGGGGCAGGGAATAAATGCCCTGATTTGCAACTTCATTTACTTGGCTTTGTTTTAGTCTGGAGAAGCCTTGAAAGAGCAGACTTGTTACACTGTTTCTCTTTACCTCCACCCCCCACAGCTCACCTTTATATTTCATATTCCCCCCAATAATTTATTAAGGAATATTTATTGAATAGCTACTAAGAACTAGACAGTGGCATTTCAGAGTATGTTTGTGCCCCTGCAGCCTTGCAGAATATACAATAATAACAGAAAAAGAGGGCTAAGCAATAATTATAATATATTGTGACAGGTGTTACCTAGCAATATAGGAGGGTATGAATAACTGCCAGATTGGAATTAACAAGTTTCTTATTTGATAAACTTTATTGTAATGAACCAGTAACAAATATAGTGACAATAATAATTGATTTTCTAGCTCAGCCATAAAAGAGTGGTTGTAAGGTTAACTAATGGCAACATACATTTCTGACAGAATTACTCCATAAGGCATATCTTTGGGTTCATTTTTAACTATAATATGAAAAAGCAAAATGCCAAGGATGCCTCCTATTTTGAGCAAGTGCCAACGACAATGTAAGACTCCCTCTTACATTTCTAATTCTCTTTGCTATTTCTTTCTTTCCCAAGGTTCAGTGCTTTAGCCTATTGGGGAGCCAGCCAGACTTGTAGGATTATGGATGACTTACTTTATAAGAGGCTTAGAGGAGAGTGTTATATGCCTTAGATTCAGGGACAAGCCAGGCTTCCTCTTACCCCAGTAGATGGTGGTGTGACTATCTTAGGTAGAGATTGACCTGACTCTTGCATAACTTACTGAAAAATGTCATACTTGATGGAAAGTGCCCAGCCACTATGACAGGATGGAGTATCTTATTCAATATGTGTGATAGCAAAATTTATTAGCATATTAATTTATGTTTTCTTTATATTGCTATAGAAAAAAATCATGGTCATTTTTAACTTTCTGTCCTTCCCAGCTGAAACAAGTGATGCCTTGAATAAAGCAATTCTTTTGTTGAAGGATTTCTTTTCCTTTAGTGCCCCCGGTTCTTGGGCATGCCTTTTCAAAGAATGAAGTGGTAGAACAGATGAAGAGTGGTGGGCAGCAAAGCAAAGTTGATTGAACGTTAGTACAAAGCTCCTGAAGAGGAGGGGACCTGAAAGGGTTGCCAATTTGGCATTTAAATCTAGGGGGTTTTATGGGCTCTTTGGTGTGGGCTGTTTTAATCTGAGTAAGCCTCCATGTGCCTGTCACCCAAGCAGGTTTTTGTCTACGTGCTCATTTACCTATCAGGTAGTTGTTCACGTGGGAAAGGGTGGAGGGCTCCTTCCAGGGTGGTGTTTCGGAGCCTCGGGGACCAAGAGGGCACTGGCCACCACTGCCCTAAGGCATGCCGGCCAGCTATAGGCCTCCAGATCAAGTTCTCTGTTTAAATATCCGACTGGCTCTTGAGCTGGCCCCCGGGGCCTGGATTAGAAAGCCCAAGGCCATTTCCTTCCTTTCTGTCACGTGCTAGTTGTAAGTCCTCCCAGTAGGAAGACTTAAAGTTGGGGCACTGAGTAAAGCCTAGAATAACAGCATGGGTTTTTTTTCCTTTTGAGGGTAATTCTCCTCTTAGGATGGGGCCGGGAGGGGGGGACCTTTGTCCCTGCCTTTCTTCTGACTATCCTCCATTACTTTAAAAAGGTGATATTTACTTTGTTCCAAAGTAACAGTGTATTTATGTGAAACAGTATAGAATCGTGTTAATGGACAGCAGGAGCTGGGGGAGAACTGGGGAGGTGATTATTACCTCTGGGCTTAGAAAATACGGATTAAGTGTCCCAAGTTGGCACTGTCCTGAGACTAAAACTGCTTCGTTTGTAGAACTGAGTGTCTCAGAAGAACTCACTAGGGAGATTGAACTCCATTCACTGGGACTTCCTGCCTTTACCAAAGTCTCCAAGACTCAGTTAGATTTTCAGATACAGTTAATTTTCAAGGGCTGATACAGTTTGGAGAAATGAATATATAAAGGGTCACCGGCATAGATCCAGGACAGAGGGGATCCTCTAAATGTTTTAGGCTATGTAAAACCTCTGGACCTTTTTATAATTCTGGAAAGGGGCAAGTTAGCCCCAGTTTGATGATACATAATCTCTGTCCAGCCCAGTAGACTGGAGGGAGCTACAGATTAAATACGATTTTTTAAAATGAATTTAATATTTCTTACGTATTTTCTGGTGGCTCCAATTAATATCTGCTATGGACATCAAACCTGAAAGAGAAATTCACAGGCTTTAGGGATAGGATTGGGAAAAAAAAAAAAGAGTGAGTAATCTGTGGCATTGGTAGCCCTACCGATTAACTCTGGTGCTTGGATTCCTTTGGCTAAGTGGGCACATGTGTGCTTCCTCCCTTACTACTTCATGTTCATCTTTTCTATAGCTGCTCACTCTTATAGACAGAGAATAAAATTCCGTTTTATATTGGAAGATTTTTAGAATCTAAGATAATTTTGACTCAAACTCTTTTGAGGCATAATTAATTTTCTCTACACATGAGAATCGCCATATGCAAGCATCAGATTTTAGTTAACTTCACTGATCGCACTGAGGATGGTGACAGCAAGATCAAAATGAACATCAGATAGCTTTTAAAGCATTATATTTAAGCATAGAATACATTACGTAATCTTCTTAGTAAACTCTCCACTCTTAACTTCTTTTGATAGACATGCATTTAAAAATGGAACGTCCATTCATATTTGCAATCCCAGAATTCATCTGTGTTCGGCAGCCTCCAAAATGGTGCTCAGTACTTCCTGCCTCCTGGTATCCACAGCCTTGCATAACCCTCCTCTTGAGTGTGGGCTAGTGCCTCTCTTTTGACAAATAGAACAGGGCAAACATTATGGAATGTCTCTTCTGACACTGAGTTGCAAAAAGATTCTGCTGCTTTTATCTTTTTGTAGTTATTTCTCTCTTTTATCTCTCAATCTCTCTCTCTCTCCCCCTTATTCTGGGGAAACAAATGGTGATATTGTGAGTAGTCATATGTAGAAGTCCATGGGGCAAGGGACTGAATTCTCTGTCCAGCAACCAGTGAAGACCTGAAGACTACCAACAGCCCTGTTAGTGAACTGGAAACAGATCCTTCTCCCAGCTGAGCCATGGGATGCCTTCAACCCTGGCTGACACAGCCTTGTGAAAGAGCTTGAGTCAGAGGCATCTGCCCAAGCCAGTACCTGACCCAAGGAAAATGTGAGATCATAAATGTTAGTTGCTTTGGGCTCCTAAGTTTCAGGATAATTGTTATGCAGCAATAGATAATGAATATACCAGCTGAGTTGTGAGAAAAAAGAAGTGAGTGCGTGGGCTAATGGATGAACTGTAGAGAAGCCCATGGACACAGATAAGTTTAAAAGGGTTATCTGATCCAAGTTGAGTAATCCTACCTGAACATTCACATTTTCTATATAATACTAGAAAAGACATGCTGTAACTATTGTATCTAGGAAGACAAAAATAAAGGGTCATAGTTTTTCTGAAGCATACCACATGGGTACTGGACTCAGCTGAAAAAACCTCCTAATGAATATAGATAGATATTTCCATTTGCAGCTTCTGTCAGTTAATCCTGTATTGGTGCCAGATTGGCCTGCTACAATGAAAATACATGTAATGGTATTTTCTTGATAGATCAGCCATCATGTTCCTAAAACTCCTATCTGTTGAATATTGGAACTACACATTGCTTTAGCAGTTCTGAGAATCAATTCTTGACTGCTCTTTGCAAAGTTGAGGCAGATTCCAGAATAGATAATTCATTTGTTTGAAAATTAAATATGTTTATATGATATCTTCTTATGAAATCCTCAATATGGCTTTAACTTTAATATTGTGCATGTGTGTGCGTGCACGTGTTTGTGGAGTGGGGCAAAGATTAAGTAATATAAACAGGATTCAAAGGTTCTGGGAGTGCTACAAAAGAAAGATACATTGATCAGGATTCTGTTGCTCAAAAAAGGCAAGGGAATGTTAGAAATAAGTGACATGCTGATTTCTTGCTGCTAGATATGGGGTTGCCATAGTGATAATTGCATAACATCTATATTTCTATGAAGCCATCTGGGAAGGAGTAGAACATTCGTTTTAAAAAGACATTATACTGTTGGCATATTATTTGTGGTTGTAGTTAAAAATAGCCCAGGCATGTGGGTGTTTGATGTTCTTGTCATATTCTTAGGCTTAGAAGAAATGCACACCAAATGCCCCTGCCCCCCAACTCTCACTCAACAAACCGCACATTACCCTTCTATCCAGTAATTCTCTAGGGTCTTCCTACGCTGTAAGGAAATCCTAAGACCACACTGAAGAGTCAACTTATCACAACCAGCTGTGTGAAATTCCTTTCCCTTGAGACTGATGTCTTCCATTGCTTAATAGATAAAAACGCTCCACCATCCTCTTTCAGTGTAGACTTAGCTTTTCAGAACTATCCTAAAATTATGAAAAGAAGTGTAAGAAGGTTGTGGGCAGATGTGGTCTGAGTGATGAGGGAGCTACACGCAGTTTTAGAAGAAAACAAGTGTCCTGTTAGAAGGTGAATTCCCTAAGGATAGAAGTTAGGTCACATTCTTCTCTAACCAAAGTACATAGCAAGATGAGGCACTCAGAAAAAGATCTGTTACAAGAATTTTATCAGAGTTTTGGTTACGTTTATGCACACGTTCTTCTCTTTCATAAGTTCATTTGTGCATTATAAATTCATTAATTCTTTCAACATGTACTGAGTTATACACTAAACCTTTTCTTCTCAAGGATCTTACCAATAAAGACAAGAAAAATTTATCTAAAGCAAAGAAATACACCTCAAAACATATACTTACTCTCATGGATTTAGTTTGCTCAGAATTATCTGCCCTAATGACATCTCTCTGCTGTTTAGGGTACATTGCTTTAAGAGTGTGTGCACATGCTTTTAGCTTGATCCAAATTAATACTTATTCCTTTGGGCAACATATGACTACACTGAATTTTGTATATATTTATTAGATTATTATTTTCACTTTATTAAATTCTTAGAATTATTAACAGATGAATTACAAATAGGTGATTCATGAATCAGAGACTCCCTTTCTCCTTTCTATCTGCTTGCAATTGTCTTCAAGAAGGACTTCTACCTTAAGGTCTAACTTTCATTATAGATAAAGTAAGAAACTATCTGCAGAATACAGATGTGATTTGAGAAACATGAGGAAAGCCCTTGATCTATCTCCTTTTTTTTTTTTTTTAAGATTTTATTTATTTATTTGACAGAGACACAGCGAGAGAGGGAACACAATCAGGGGGAGTGGGAGAGAGAGAAGCAGGCTTCCCGCTGAGCAGGGAGCCCGATGTGGGGCTCAATCCCAGGACCCTGGGACCATGACCTGAGCTGAAAGCAGACGCTTAACGACTGAGCCACCCAGACGCCCCGATCTATCTCCTTTTATTCCCTCTGACTTGCATCTTTAAATTCCAGTTTCCTAACACATCTGACACTATTTAAAGGACAAACATTACCTGGACTGGGCAGAGTATTTGTGTAGTCTATTATTATAAACTCTCACTTGACTTACACAGTTGGTCAAGCTCTGCATCTGAGAGCAGGGCATTGGGATGATAGTTTAAGGTACAGGTGAATTTGGAATGGAGGACTAACTTTTTCTGGAATCATCTCAGAATACTCTGTGAAATATGAGGGCAGTGGGATGGAGCACTGAGAAGGAAAAGAAGAAGTAGGTATAATTATTAATGATGTCACAATTTTACTTAGGCCCTTCTGAGTTGTCAGGCAAAGTTACTCTATTTTTTGTCTCCTATCAATAAATCATTCGCATGCATAAGAGAAAATGAAATAGGAAATTTGACAGACAATAGCTATCAAATACATGCATTCAGAAACATCAGAGCTAGAAGTGACTGTAGAGTTAATCTTCTCCCATCCTGTTTTTCATCTCATGATTCTCTTTTAACTTTTCAGGTTTAGATTATGTCATTTATCCAACAATCACTTATTTAATCAAAGGAATTTACTGAGAAGTGACTGTGTCTTACTATCCAGCACAACTGCCACATTTTTATAGAGATCCGAAAAAATGAGAAGTCAATTGCCGTTGATGGATTGAGTGCCTACTGTGCCCCGAGGACCCGACTAGAGACAGGCAAGAGTGTGCTCTAGTTACAGTGTTTGATCAACATCCCCCCCACCCCCGCCCCCAGAAGTCCTGCAGCAGCAAGATCGGATTTCTCATTCTTTTCCTCTTTAGTTAAAAGAGAGCGTGGTTCCTAGAGGTCTCTGATACTCCATCATCAAGTAGAAAACCTGATAATGTCTACCCCTAACGACACCAGCGAAGAGCAACAACAGAAAATATAGCAATGAATTTTAGAAGAAAAACCTCTGGTTTCACAAGAACCAGAGCCTGCTCCTGGTCTCTCTCATTCACTGTTATTTTGCTGTCTTCTGTGTGAAATTTGGGAAGAAGAACAGAGCAGGTTCTGCTTTGTTCCCTCCACATTCTTCTTTCCACTGAACTCTGCAGGGAGCTTGCATTTTCCTGCACTTCTTGTTGAATGTCTTCTGTAGGAAGGCTTTCCCTAGTCTGGCAGTGCTAAGGCTGGGAGGGAGAAAAACGTGCCTTCTTTCTGGAACCCATTACTAGTAGGTCTGTTTGCACCAAGCCTCACCTGGGCTATACCGAGAATTACAATACTGTTTATAACTCAGTATTTACTTAAAAATACATATATATATGTAAGGAAGATGGTGCTATATATTCTGAGACCCCTAGTAAGCCACAACAAAAACCATATTGAGCATGAAACAATAATAGGTAATATTTACTGTATGCTGAATGAATACCCGGCACTGTTTTATATGCCTTAAAAATATCTACTCATTTAATCCTCATACAAAATTTGAAATATAGATCTGTCTATAGAAGAGCTATTATATGGAGGAGACAACTATTCTCTTAAATATCTCAATATTATTGCCTCCCTACAAAAATTGGAACAGATTGGCTTACATTCCCACTAGAAATGCATAAGAACTTCCATCACTTTAACTTCTTGCCAAAAGGTGTTATGGTAAGACTAAAATTTTTACCAATATAACAATAAAATTTATTTCAGTTGGTTTTAATTTGCATTTCTATGATTATTAAGGTTGAGTAACTCTTCATGTTGATTCTACTTGGATTTCCTGTTTTATCATATGTCTGTCTTTCTTTTACACAATCTGTTTTATTCTTACTATTTTTATATATTCTGTACAGTAGTCTTTTGTGGCTTACATGTGTTGTAAATATCTTATTCTACAGTATGACTTCCACTTCCACTGCCTATAAAGTTTTCCTTTATAAAGAAGAGAAGTTGCTAACTTAAATATTGTCAATATTTTACTTTTTTATAACAGCTTTATTGAAATACAATTCACATGCCATAGGATTTACCCATTGAAAGTGTATAATTCAGTGGTTTTTAGTATATTCACAGAGTTGCATAATCATCATTATCATCTAACCTTAGAATATGTTTATCACCCCCAAAAGAAACCCCGTACCCACTAATAGCCACTTCTCATGGGCTCCAACACCTAGTCCTAGGCAAACACTAATCTACGTTCTGTCTCTACCTGGTAAAATCCCTTTTTTTCCCCTTCATGACATGGTCTTCTTTCTCTTTTAACAGAAATTCTTTTCTTTTGTCTGATAGTAACATAATTATATCAGTTCTCGTTTGGTTAGTATTTGTCTAATATGTCATTTTTCATGACCTGACCTTTCCTATGTTGTTTTCTTACGTTGACATGGGCCTTCCATAAACAGTGTATAGGTGTGTTTGAAATAATCCAATCTGTTAATCTTTTTAAGTGGAGCCTGTGCTCCATTTGATTTAATTATAATTGTGACATTTGGGTTTAAATCAAATATCTCATTTTTTGCTTTTTATTGTTCTTGTATGTTCTATGTTTCTCTTTCCATTTTTTTTTTAAGATTTTATTTATTTATTTGACAGAGAGAGACACAGCGAGAGAGGGAACACAAGCAGAGGGGGTGGGAGAGGGAGAAGCAGGCTTCCCGCCGAACAGGGAGCCCTATGCGGGGCTCGATCCCAGGACCCTGGGATCATGACCTGAGCCGAAGGCAGACGCTTAACGACTGAGCCACCCAGGCGCCCCAGGAAATCTTTTTTAAAGACTTACTTATTTATTAGGGAAAGAGAGAGAGAGCACAAGTATGGGGGGGGATGGGCAGAGGGAGAGGGAGAGAGAGTCCCAAGTGGACTCCACCCTGAACCTGAGATTACCACCCTAGCCGAAACCAGTAGTTTGCTGCTTAACCAGCTGCATCATCCAGGTGCCCCTGCTGAGGAACTCTTTTTTTCTTACATTTTCTTTAAGATTTTATTTATTTATTTGACAGAGAGAGACACAACGAGAGAGGGAACACAAGCAGGGGGAGTGGGAGAGGGAGAAGCAGGCTTCCCGCAGAGCAGGGAGCCCGATGTGGGGCTCGATCCCAGGACCCTGGGATCATGACCTGAGCCAAAGGCAGACACTCAATGACTGAGCCACCCAGGCGCCCCTCTCTTTCCATTTTTTACCTCCCACCCATTTTGGATGAGTGAACTTTTGTCAAAATTATTCCATTTTCCCTCTACTAGTTTTGACATGTCACACTATATTTCTATTCAATGATTTTTCTAGAAATGATGATTTACATATTTAAATGATCAAAGTCTATATTTAATCCAAACCTTTACCCTACTCCAAGATAATAATTGCACAAAGCACTGTTATTGTTGTTTATGCAATTAATATTTGTTTAGTCCCACCTACATATTCACCTCTTTATTCTTTTTTTTTTTTTAAGGATTTATTTATTTATTTTAGAGAGAGAGAGCGCGAGAGCATGCTCACATGTGTGCGTGTGAACAGGGGGCCAGTGCGGGGATAGAATCTCAAGCAGACTCCCCGCTGAGCGTGAGCCCGATGTCAGCCTCGATCCATATATGATCTTTATTTTTTAATTAATGCCAGGAGGATTACTTTGGGCTGCATGTTCAAGTGTACTTGTGTGTATAGGGGGAGGGAATCAAAGGGCAGGGTGTATTGCCTTTGACATTCATATGACTTCTTAGGCATACCCGGAGCAAGGATGTGGCATTTTACAGTTTTTGCTCTAGCAGGTGTTAATGATTTGGCCAAATTCCATTCAGGTGGGTGTTACTGATCATGCCTAACTATTTCTCCTCAGGGAAGCAGAATCAGTCTATGATGCATGTAGGCAATACTGGGGAACACTATAAAGAGTTAAAGAAAAATAAAAATCTGACCTAATATCTAGTTTTCATTAACCATGTGCCAGCAATCCTAAACAGTATCGGTGACAAAAAACCTTTCCCTTCCATGGTGATTCCTCCCATTAATATCCCCTTCCTTGGTAGACTATTGAGAGAATTGCTTATTATTTTTATTAATGAGGATCTGCTAGTAGCACGCTCAGCTTGTATTTGTTAAAAAATGTTGTTTTTCTTCCTCCTTTTCAAAAGTAACTTGTTGAATAGAGATAATAGCTTAACAGTCATTTTCTCTTAGTTAACTCACTGTATTATTCTACCATTTTCACTTTTTAAAATGTTTTCCAGTTTTTTTGAGAAATAATTGACAGGCATCCCTGTATAAGTTTAAGGCATACAACAGGATGGTTTTATTTCCTTTTTTTTTTTTTTTAAGATTTTACCTATTTGATAGAGAGTGAGAGAGAGAGAGAGAGCATGAGTGGGGAAGGGGGGGAGGGGCAGAGGGGCAGGGAGAGGCAGACTCCCCACTGAGCAGGGAGCTCAACTAGGGTTCAATCCCAGGACCCTGAGATCATGACCTGGGGCAAAGGCAGATGCTCAACCAACTGAGCCACCCAGGTGCCCCTTTATTTCCATGTATTATGAAATGATTACCACAATAGATTCAGCTAACATCCATTTTTCTCATATAGATAAGACAAAAGAAAAAATAAAGTAAAAAAATTCTCCTTGTAATGAAAACTCTTAGAATCTACTCTCTTAACAACTTTCCCACATATCCTACAGCAGTGTTAGCCGTAGTCATTATATTGTACATTACATTCTTAACACTTCTTTGTCTAATCACTGGAAGTTTGTACCTTTGACAACCTTCCTCCAATTCCTCCTCCCTCTAACCCCTCCGGCATCCACAGTCTGACCTCTTTCTCTGAATTGGGTCTTTTTAAATTTCTAATTCTTAATAGAAGTGAGATTTGTATTTGTCTTTCTCTGTCTGACTTACATCACTTAGCATAATGCCTTCAAGGTCCAGCTATGTTGTTGCAAATGGTAGGATTTCCTCTTTTTTTTATGACTAAATAATATTGCATTATATATATAACAGAACTTCTTTATCCATTGACGGACACTTAGGTTGTTTTCATATCTTGGTTACTGTAAATAATGCTGCTATTAACATGAGGCTGCAGAAATCTTTTTGAGTTAAGTGTTTTTGTTATCTTTGGAACTGCTGGTAGCTCTATTTTTAATTGTATTAATTGTTTTCTGGTTGTTTTGTAGATCCATTATTCCTTGGGGGCTCTGTCTCAGCCCCCCTTGCCCAGATAGGAGGGGGAGGGGCCGCTCCAGGCTACTCTCAATTTTTCAAAGAGGCTCTCTGGTTGGGAGGGGCCTGAAGCTACCCACAGCCAATTCCCCTGCCCGCGCAGGGCTTGGAATGCTCAACACCTGATACTGGTTTTGCTCTGGGGGTGATCAGCTCTGCCTGTCTGCCTCTGGGCTGGAGTGCTGCTGGGCCACTCGGCTTCTAGGAGTTGTTGCCCGCCCTCTGGGTCTGATGGAGCTGGAAGCTTTATCCATCCCAGGTGCGGCTCTGACTCAGCACTTTGCCTGTGCGTGGGCAAACCACACTCTAAGCCTAGCAAAACTCCTCCCTTGGTAGTCCCAATCAGGCAGATGTCTACCCCACCAAGTGCCCTGGTCAGCATGCGCCCTGACTTGGTTCTGCAGACCAGCAACACTAAGGATGACTACTTGGGCGCACCAGGTATGAACTCTTGTTTGCCAATATCCATGTGCTGGTTTTTGCAAGCCCCTTCTGCTTTCTTTGTTGCAGTCAGATTTCCAGTGGTTGTTTCCCACTGATTCCTCTGCAGTCCAGATGGTGTGTGATCTGAGTAGGGGCTCCCACAAAGTGTCCCATAATGCCGGGGGTGCTCGTTTTACCCCAGATTCTCTTTCGCACTGGAAGAACCAAAGGCTCAGGGGAGACCGTTTAGGGCCAGGGCCGGCATGGTGCTGTGCTGGCCTGAGAGAAGGGCATTGTGTCGACATGTGGCTCCTTCTCTTACCCCACAATGTAGTCTGCCTCAGTCCCTGAGGTACACGCTTGCCTCAGCCTCACCTCCGTGTGCTAGGATTCCCTCGGTGTCATCGTGTTCTTGAATGGTTGTTAGTTGTCCTTATGATGCGGAGAGAAGTCTGGAATGCTTGATTTTGCCATCTGGGTGATGTCGCTCCTACCATTTTCTGGCTCTCGTTTCTGTTGATAAATCAGATGTAAAACCTAAATTTTGCTCTTTGAAAATAATCTGTTTTTCTGATTTCTTTTCAGAATTTTTATTTTTTGGTTTTTGATATTCTGTCGTTTTTATTGTGATTGTATTTATATATTTACTTTTATATGTCGCTGGTTTTAGCTTCTTAAATCAGGGAGTGTGTTGCATCAGTTGTAAGAAATTTCCAATTATAATGCTCTCAAATATTTGATACTCTTCTATTCTCTGTTTTCTATATTTCTGATACTCATATTTGGTATCTGTTAGAACTTCTTGGTGTAGCCTGAATGTCTCAATTTATCATACTTTTTATATCTTCTAGTCGGTGCTGCACTCTGGATGCATTTTTTTCCTTTTTTTCTTAAATAATTTATTTTCTCAATGATTTTTAAGCCCCTGTTAAATCCATGTATTTTTTTTTTTTTTTAATTTTATTTATCTGAGAGACAGAGAGCATGAGGAGGGGGCAGGGGCAGAGGGAGAGGGAGAAGCAGACTCTCCACTGAGTGGGGAGCCTGGACCCCGGGCTTGATCCCAGGAGGAACCTGAGATCATGATCTGAGCCGAAGTCAACACCTAGCCAACTGAACCACCCAGGCACCCCTAAATCCGTGTATTGAGTTATATTTCAATTATTACATTCTTTTTCTTTCTATAAATTGCACTTGGGACTTAAAAATAATGCTTTTTTACTCAACATATTTTAGGTATTTTCAAATTTGCGATTTCTTTAAATATAGGAAGCATCATTATACTGTATACTGTGCCTGGTCATCCCAGTGTCTGAAGTCTTTGTATGTTGATTTCTCCTTTTTGTTCTTTCTATTGGTTCTTGCTAATAGTCCTTTGTTACTTCCCATGTTAGTAATGTTTTGACCACAACTCCTCATTTTCCTTAGGAAAACAAATTTTAAATCTTTTGTGGCCTAGAATGAAATTTCATTCCTCTAGAGTTAATCAGCTGTGCTTCTCTCAAATGCTTGGGGAACAACATTATTAGAACAATTTAAATTAAAGCCTTAGGTATTTTTGATTTGTTTGCTCATATTCACTGGGATGCAGAATCACATTTGATCCAATTTGATGTTACAACATTTTTTTCCTTTCTCTGCAAAGTGCCAAAGAAATGTTTCTTGCAGTTCTGTTTGGGTAGGTGATTTCTAGTTTATCCTTTTACCAAATTTAGAGATCTTTTGGGATCACAGCTTTAGGGGATAATATCTCTCTACCCGGTGAGATTCTCCACCTTCATTAGGCCCTAAACTTTATTTTCTGCTCCCGATGGCCCTTTAAAATTTGTCAAGGATAATTTCAATTCTCAAGGTTCAGCAAATTACCTATGACAAAATAGTTTCACTCTTCTTATTTCTTTCTAGAGTTCTACCTTCACTTAGATTTGTTTTGGTAATTCTTTACTAACCTTGAAGCTTTTAAGATTTTCCTGATTTTTCTGGTATCTTCATGTTTGGCAAGAGGCTCAGTTAAATATGTAGGCAGCCATATTACCAGAAATACAGAAATCTGTATGGATGTATTTTTACAGAAGAAATCTGGGATTGCAGTGTTAGCGCCTGGCTTCCAAGTTTTCACACAGCACCTCCTTGGCACTCCAACCGTACATTTGACAAATAGCATGTCTATGTTTTTTTTTCTAAAATAATTTCTTTCATTCTCCATATACATATATCACCCCCATCTGTCCTTGCATCTCTTTTGAGAACAGACGAAAAACAAAGGAAGAGCAGAAAGAGATTGCTCTCCATTTCAACCAGCTCCCTAAGTGCAATTTAAGATAAAGCACTGGGGTGTGGACTTTCAGTGAAGAAAATATTTATAAAAACTTAAATATATGTAAAATGAGAGGTCTGTCATGAGTAACCTTCCAACTAAAACCCTGACTCCAGAACTGTACACTCTAGATTCCTCCGATATACTGGGTCAGTAATCCCCACAATATCTGAAAATACGAGCTGCCATTCCATAATGCCTCCCAGAGTTTAATTAGTTAGTGTTTATTAACTTGCTTTGAAGATGAAAAGCATTATGTGCATGCACATAACTTATAAAGCAGGGGATTTCCTCTAGTGTTTGGATTGCCTGATTTGTAGCTACATGAATCAAATTAAACAGATCAATGGAGAATTGCCACTTTTGCTGATATGTGGATAAAAGCTCAAGCAAAGCAGTCCCTTGAAGAAACTGTAGACAGAGAAAAAAGCGAAAGAGGGAGAGTGTGTCTTTGTGATGGAATTGTTTTGGATATATGTGGAAGTCTGTCCCTCACAGAATATTCTCACACTGCATTACATAGCTTTTCTCAAGATCTACCTCTCAAGCACAGGTAAAATTTTACAAGGAACTATGTATGACTCAAATGTGTTATAGGGAAGTATAATAATTAGGATTCTTCAATGAGGTCCCTAATTATTATCTTTCTTTTTACCCGTGCTCCTTTTGATTAACATAAAATCTCAGTTTTGTGCACATAAGATTTTGACCCTCCTTTAATGTTATTTAAATTGATTGTGTCTGAAATCAAATTGAAACAATAAGAATTTTGGGTATACTTTTTGAACTATGCATGCCCCCCTTGAATGTCTGATACCACCCTTTGGGTACCATATTTCACTCCCACTATGAGACTATTCATCTACTACCTTCAGCTGATGCAACTCCTCAGGGTATGAACTAAAATGGTGACTTTGTTCAAAATATTCATAATTTTGACTTCAAAATTATTCTATTAGGACATGGAGAAATCTCAGGCTTAATGAATATGCTGAGATTCCGTCCTCCCACGTGTAGTCTAGTGTCTGCCTTCCCACAGATGTCTATTACAAACCAAATATGATGACAAAGGACATGAGAATAGAAAATAGATAACAAATTTAAAAATCTTAAAAGAGCTAGAAAACCTAGTCTGTAGATTTGGAATAATTGTTTAAAATATCTTTCATTTGATAACACTTTTTTATTTTGACAACTAACAAGCACTTCACTGTCTCCATATGAACAATGGGATTTTTCATAAATTAGACTTGAACAGAGAACAATTCTACAGATCAGCTGTGACAACAGGAGTATGATATATATTGCTGTATAATTTTCTGCCCCCATGTTCCAAACTGGAGAAAGGTCCAAGTTGTCAAATTTTCTAAGTAACATCATTCTCAATTTCATCAATATTTTCATCTGGCATGTAAGAAATGTAAGAAAGGGACTCAAGAAAAGTAACAGAGTTGCTATTTCTAGAGGTCTGTACAGAAATTGGAATATAAAAACTAGACTTCTTAAGTGGAAAAAATTCTATCTTTGAAACTCGGGGAACAGATTGCTTACACAAGAAATAGAAATTGGAGGCCCAAGATAAGATATATTGGTGCTATGATAATTATGAATACCTAAATATCCATACAATAAATAGATTTGTGCTTTTAGCATGGTGTTAGAATGACAATATCATATGTCAGTCTACCTGCTTTTAGACATATCCCATCTTGTCTTGAAGGGTCTCATCATGGGTCACAGTTTTTTCAATTTCTGTGGGTTGGTATTATTACTATTATTATGCTCAACTACCCCACAGTAAAAACTTCCTCTAACTCTTGACTACACAAGCCATTGCCTGCCAGCCTGACTTTGCTTTTGTGTGGCCTAGGGTACATCTCAAGAGAGGACAGCTATACTGGAAGGTAGGGACACAGGCAGCACGTGACCTTTCCAAGTGTGCAAGGCCTGTGTTGCACTGAAGTAATTCCTGCATAAGATCGACCCAGCACTAACTTTAAAGCGATGCGGCATAAATTTCACGAGGGCAAAATCAAAACTTCAACCAACCAGAAAAGAGAACAATGAAGAAGGGCTACTTTATGAGAGTTTAAAACCAACAATGACTTTCTTGAGCCATTAGAGTAAAATCCAAATGCTTTTCTATATACTTCAGTGGCCTAAATGATCTGGCCCTTCCTGACTTACGAGAACCCTTTATTTAGCCATCCCACTCTTGACAACAGCGTTCCAGACAACAGATCTATTTTTCTAACATTCTGAGCTCTTCCCACCTTAAGGCTTTTGCTGCTCACTCTCTGACGGTGCTATGAACTGAAGGCTTGTATCCCCGGCAAATTCATAGGCTGAATCCTAACACCTAAAGTCATGGTCTTTGGAGTTGGGACTTTGGAAAGGGATTAGGTCATGAGAGTGGAGCCCACATGGATGGGACTAGTGCCTTTTTAAGAGAGGCTTCAGAAAGCTTTCTTTCCCTGTTCACCATGGGAGGACGCAGAGAGAGAGGACAGCTGAACCGGGAAGCCGACTCTTAACAGGCAACAAATCCGCTGGCACCTTGACCTTGGACTTCCCAGTTTCTAGAAATGTGAGAAACAAATTTCTGTTGTTTATAAGCCCCCCCACTCTATGATACTCTGTTATAGCAGCCTGACCGGACTAAGACAACCTGCTATATGCTTCCCTTAGGTTTCCATCTCACTAAATTTCTTGACATTCACATCTCTGCTCAAATAGCCTTTCCTGACAATAATTTTCCTTTAACAACCTTCTCCACATTAGCTCTGCCAGTCTTTATCAGATTTGCAACAAATGAAGTAGTTTATAGGTCCATTTTCCATTAAGAAACAAATCTAAAGAAATAATCACAAAATGATAATCTCTTTAAAAAGTTTGTTTTTGTTTTTATGCTTGTTTGTTTTAATTAAGGTGCGTGAACAAGGGCACATGAGCAAATATTATAAAAAAATATTTCAACAAAGGGGCACCTGGGTGGCTCAGATGGTTAAGTGTCTGCTTTCAGCTCAGGTCATGATCCCAGGGTGCTGGGATGGAGCCCCGCATCGGGCTCCTGGCTTAGCAGGGAGTCTGCTTCTCCCTCTCCCTCTGCCTCTCCCACTGCTCATGCTCGCTCTCTCTCTGTATCTCTGTGTCTCAAATGAATAAAAAAAATCTTTAAAAAAATATTTCAACAAGATAAACCATAGTTTTGGATTAATTTATTATATAGTTTTTATGGTATGATGAATACAGGTGTGTTATACTGTATAAACTTAGTCATAAGAAAACCTTGTTTTTACAAATTTAAAGCAAATCTACTCTTATTTACAGTAATACACCAGAGAAGATATTAGTAAAATTATGCTACTACCAAACACATATAAAATAGAATTTAAAATGAGTAACAGTGAATGGAAGAGTGGATAAGACAATAAAGGAAATCATCAGGAGTCAAAAATATAAGAAAAGCATAAATCCAAGAAACAAGCAAACCCCAAAGCAGATGCCTGCCTAAAGGGATCTGATAATTTTCAATGTTCTCTGACTTTGACTTTAAAAAGACAGGATTCAGAGACACCTGGATGGTTCAGTGGGTTAAGCGTCTGCCTTCTGCTCGGGTCATATTCCCAGGTTCCTGGGACCAGTCCAGCATCGGGCTTCCTGCTCAGGGGGGAGCCTGCTTCTCCCTCTGCCTGCCGCTCCCCCTGCTTGTGCTCTCTCTCTCTCTGACAAATAAAAACATCTTTAAAAAAAAATAAAAATAATGGGGCACCTCGGTGGCTCAGTGGGTTAAGCATCTGCCCTCGGCTCAGGTCATGATCCCAGGGTCCTGGGATCGAGCCCCACATCAGGCTCTCTGCTCAGCAGGGAGCCCGCTTCTCCCTCTGCCTTCTGCTCCACCTGCTTATGCTCTCTCTCTCTCAAATAAATAAATAAAATCTTTAAAAAAAATAAAAAGGATTCACTCTATAGGAAGTTAGTTTGGAGAATACTACATAAAATTAAGACCTTAAAAGGAAACAACTTCAAATAAAATTTTTTTTTTAAAGATTTTATTTACTTATTTGACAGAGAGACACAGAGAAGGAACACAGGCAGGGGGAGTGAGAGAGGAAGAAGCAGGCTTCCCGTGGACCCTGATGCGGGGCTCGATCCCAGGACCCTGGGATCATGACCTGAGCCGAAGACAGACGCTTAACGACTGAGCCACCCAGGCGCCCCTCAAATAAAATTTTTGACTAGAAAAACAAACAGCAAGAAATGAGAGATAGTGAGAGAATGTATCTGTCTCCAGCATTAAAAAAATCATATAGAAAGGAAAACTCTAACAAAATTTGGAACATGGATTCAAACTACCTACATTGCTAGGGGCAAAAAGAATCAGTATTTAATTTCAAGTAGTTCTGGAGGATAAAGGCCCAAGATACCTCATAGAAACTAAGGTAAATCTCTGAGAAATTACCCTACAACCAAGACTTCAAAGAAATCACATTAACAAAATTTCAGTAAATATGATTTCAAAATTAAAAAAAAGTCTCAAACACATGGTCAAACAAGTAAAATCAGCAGAAATGACAAAATATAAAATTAGGATCCATACAGATGTTAATATTGGAATTGTGTGAAAAATACTACATAAGAATATTTTAATATCTTATATTTTATAGAAATAAAAAATGAAATAAAATCATGAGTAACTCATACCAAGCATATCACCAGGGTGATTTGAAAAGAACTAAATAGGATATTTCAATGAGATATATCCTAATTAAAATAAAAAACTCCATGGCAGAATTCAAAGGAAGGTTAGACATAGATTAAGAATTACTGAATTAGAGGCTGAGCTTTAAAAAAAATCATCAAGAAGGCAGCTTTGAATTACTGAAAAAGGTTAGAAGAGAAATAACGAATAATGTACAGAAGCTAAGAGAACATAAATTGTTCAAAATTTATTATATTATTTGGGAGGACAATATACTGATTAATTACAGATATTTAAATATGCATGATATAATTTCTAGGAAAATCATTCAAAGTATAGAACTGTCAGGTATAACCTCTATATTTGGGAAGTGTATATTTGTATGGTGAGGGTGAATTGAAGGTAAAAGACATTCACAGATAAACTCAAAATCTCAATCTATCAAAAAGGAGGCAAGAAAAACTCTAAGTGCATAAAATTCAAATTAAAAAGAAACCAATTATATCGAAATGCCCTTTTATATTCAGATTTCTAATGTGTCTGTAGATCTCCAGTTAATAATTCCTTTAAGTCTCTGCCAGTGATGTAAAGCAAGAAAAATAAAGAATAAAATGATTGGAAAAGAAGAAACAAAATTATCTACAAGTAATAACTAAGAGTACACAATGGAAATTTATTTGAATTAATAGGATTTAGCAAGGATTATACGTACAAAGTTAATATGCAAATTAAGTTTGTATTTCTACACTATACAGCAAACAGTCATACATTACAAAAAGATATCCTTTATAATAGAAACAAAAATACTTTGTACAGAAGAAGTAACGTTAATAAAAGGCATGTAAAACTTTTATGGAAAAGTTTATGAGAGTTTTTTAAAATGCATTAAGGAAAATCTAAATACCCTTCTTGAATAAGAAGCCTTATTTTGTAAAGATGTAAAATCTCCTGAAATTGATTTATAGACTCACTTCATTTCCGGTCAAATCCCAACAGATCTTTTTTTCTGGATATTACTTCTAAAATATGCATAAAGTAAGAAAGAGACATAAAAAGCCAAGATAGTCCTAAAGAACATGATTGTAGAGTACTATGGGGTGTGTGTGTGTGTATGTGTGTGTGTGTGAGAGAGAGAGAGAGAGAATATTGCCCTTTCATAATTCAAGACATAAGCTAATTGAGTCAGTGTTTTACAATTGTAGGGCAAGATACAAAATTAGACCAAAATTATACACACAAAGTTTTCAAACACCAACTCACGGATATAAGGAGACTGACATGACATTGGCATAGCAGATCAATAGGGAAGAATGGAATTATTTAATGAACAAATGTTAGCACAATCAATCCAACTAATTATCTAGATGGAGAAGAATGAAACAATATTTACATTACACTATATTAAAAAATCAGTTCTAGCCAGAATCAAGACAAATGTCAGAGACAAAACTTTAATTTTTTTAAAAAAGAAAATATCGGAATAATATTTTAGACTAGGGTTTAGACTTGGATTTCTCTAGTAAGAAATATTTATAATCTCTTAAGGATTGAAAAAATGCCATACATTGAAATTCAGAATTTCTGTTTATTGAAAGACAATATTAAGAGAAAAATGAGCCAAAAACTAGGAGAAGATAGTTATATTTAATAAAAAAAAAGTACTCAAAATATATTAGAAATAGTCCTATAAGCCAATATGTTAAAATAAAAGTGTAAAAAATTGGCAAAATATTTGAATAGACTTTTATAGGAGATGAAATATAAACAAACAATTGTGTGCTCCACTTAATTAGTAATCAATGAATTGATTATTAAAATTACAGTGAGGGGTGCCTGGGTGGCTCAGTCAGGTTAAGCATCTGCCTTCAGCTCAGGTCAAGATCCCAGGGTCCTGGGATTGAGCCTTGCATCGGGCTCCCTGCTCAGTGGGTAGTTTGCTTCCCCCTCTGCCTGCCGCGCCCCCTGCTTATGCTCTCTCTCTATCTCTCTGTCGAATAAATAAATAAATAAAACCTTTAAATAAATAAATAAATAAAATTACAGTGAGATTCCATTATACATCCAGCAGGATTAGGAAACAAAACAAAAACAAAACTGAAAATCTCAAGTGCAAGTGTCAAGTGTCAGGGATGTTCATAGGCCACTCTAGAAATAGCTTCCCTGCTATTGTTGACATACTGGTGACTGGGGCTGGGGATAGGTCTTTGAATAGGTTCGGAAAAGATTCATGTAAAAGTGTTTTGTAGCATTATTTTTTGTTACTAAAAAAACATACTGTTCCTTAACTTTTTTGAGAAAAATATTAACATAATCGTTAACATTGATTCTTGTGTAAATGTAGATGAAGGAGATTTAGGAAGCAAACTAAAAATAGTCCTGAAATTTCTTAAAGTGACATTTCCATCATTTTAGATAATTAAATAAGTTGACAGATAATGGATTTATAATGCATATGGAAAATACCACACCTTCAGCACTCTGATAGAGCTACCATATGATCCAGCAATTGCACTACTGGGTATTTACCCCAAAGATACAAAAGAAGATGTGGTATATATATACAATGGAATATTATGCAGCCATCAAAAGGAATGAGATCTTGCCATTTGCAACGACGTGGATGGAACTGGAGGGTATTATGCTGAGCGAAATAAGTCAAACAGAGAAAGACATGATCATATGACCTCACTGATATGAGGAATTCTTAATCTCAGTAAACAAACTGAGGGTTGCTGGAGTGGGCGGTGGGGTGGGAGGGATGGGGTGACTGGGTGATAGACATTGGGGTGGGTATGTGCTCTAGTAAGCGCTGTGAATTGTGCAAGACTGTTGAATCTCAGATCTGTACCTCTGAAACAAATAATGCAATATATGTTAAGGAAAAAAAAAAAAAGAAGATAGCAGGAGGGGAAGAATGAAGGGGGGGAAATCGGAGGGGTAGACGAACCATGAGAGATGATGGACTCTGAAAAACAAACCGAGGGTTCTAGAGGGGAGGGGGGTGGGAGGATGGGTTAGCCTGGTGATGGGTATTGAGGAGGGCATGTTCTGCATGGAGCACTGGGTGTTATGCACAAACAATGAATCATGGAACACTACATCTAAAACTAATGATGTAATGTATAGGGATTAACATAACAATAAAAAAGAGCACTTAAAAAAAAAAAGTTAAGGAACAAAAATGTGGTCTGATTTCCCACCCTTTCATTTTATAACTCCTCTAGATGCAATTAGCTATGTCACTTAAGCACAGTCAGGCCCTGAGCAAATCATTCATTTATTCATTTATTTTTATTTACTTGATCATTTAAAAAACCCAGGGTTCTGGAGGAGGTTGTAGAGGGATGGGTTAGCCTGGTGATGGGTATTAAAGAGGGCATGTACTGAATGGAGCACTGGGTGTTATACGCAAACAATGAATCATGGAACACTACACCAAAAACTAATGATGTAATGTATGGTGATTAACATAACATAATAAAATAAAAAAAAAAAACAAACAAACCCTTGTTGATGCCTATTCTATGGTAGGCACTGTGGGTACAAAGATGGGTAAAGCATAGACTTGCTGGATGTAGCTCACAGCTGTCCAGAACTGGAGGACCTTGATGTCATCAACAGGTAGGGTCTAAAATCATATTTGTTTCCTTAGCCTTGATTTACTTTTCTATCCTAGTATGTGTCTGAAATCCAGCCTATGTCCTTAACTTTTGGACGTCCTGAAAACCTGATTTTCAAGGGATGTTTGTTACTGCCACAGCAGGAAGAGAAGATCAAGGGAAGGTCTTGACAAGGATCCTATTCCAAGCATATTCCCAGAATCACATCAGTGTTTCTGTGCCCAGTACTTTCTGCTGTCTTCCCCTCACATTCCCTTCAAGGATCCATGGGATATCCCGAGAGAAAATGTATATTGGCCTGATGGAAACTCTTGCTAAAGCCAGGCCATTTTCATTTGTACAGTTCTTTCTGTTTTTCACTTCCTGTCATTCAGTCTGAGCCCTGAAATCGCAGCATGCTTCAAGATTCAAATCTCAGGATTTCAAACACTGTCTTCCTTTTAACTACTGCAGCAAACAAGATACCTGTGAAAAAAATAGCCTGTGGGTAGTCACTGTATTGGCTTACATTTGGTATGCTTTCTAGTCTGATGTGAAGTCTTTTACAGAGAGTACCTATGGGAAACCTTTCTCAGAATGTGGTTACTTAACATTTCACTTTAGACAGCAGATGCTTTTTGACCAAGCAAGCAAAAAAAAAAAAAAAAAAAAAAAAAAAAGCATACCATCTTATCTAACTGAGGCTACGGTAACTGACTTTTACCATTTGAGCTTTGTTCTTCAGGATCCTACAAATACCTACTTACCATATTGTGTGGCTGGAGACTTCTAAGGTCTGTGATCAAACTGCTAACAGACCTTATTGAGGTTTGAAGGATGGTACTTTACGGAAGCATCAGGAATATGTGTGCTCCTCCCCTTAACTGCTGTATTGAAGAAAAAAAAAATTATCTGGAGAGAAACAGACAGATCCTGTATGAATTATAGTCAAAGGATGCCATATGCATATTTTCAAAATTTCTGGGAGAAGAATTAGATAAGGACTAGACTTAATAATAGTAAAAATGAAGCTGGCGCCTGGGTGGCTCAGTTGGTTAAGCAACTGCCTTCGGCTCAGGTCATGATCCTGGAGTCACGGGATCGAGTCCCGCATCGGGCTCCCTGCTCGGCAGGGAGTCTGCTTCTCCCTCTGACCCTCCCCCCTCTCATGTGCTCTCTCTCCTCTCATCCTCTCTCTCAAATAAATAAATAAAATCTTTAAAAAAAAATAAAAAAAAATGAAGCAAAAATTAAGGCAGTCATCACATTTAATAAATTTTTTTAGTAAAACATAAACAACTTTTTATAGTAGAGCAGTGATATTTCAAAATGGGAAATTTGAAACTATTAAGTATAAAGTTCATTTCCATACATATTTATAAGCTCCCTGTGTCTTTGAGACCTAAGATAGATGCTATGGGGGATAAAATGATAAATCAGAAATGTCCTTTGCCCTCAAAAGGATGGGATTTAAGGAGAGTAGATAATACTTGTAAGAAAATATCTAAAGCAAAATGTAGAATTATGGTAATACTCTAATAGAGGTATGAACAAAATTCTCTGAGCTGAGAAAGTTTTCACTCCTGGCTTCTAAGTAAAGAAAGAAAAAAAAAAAAGGGATAAGAAAAGAATTAGAGAATATAGGGTTCTAGAAATAATAAGTAGTCTAGGTTTGTTAGGATAATAGTAATTATATAAGGACTTAAATATTAGGGTATTATGAATGAATTTTATGTGACAAGTAATAGAATTGAAGGTTTTTGATAGTATGTGTTTTATATGATGGCATATATCATAACTATAACCTCATTTCTTTAAAAGTAATCTAGCTGTAGAGAGCAGATTAGAAATGGAAGGAAAGGGGCGCCTGGGTGGCTCAGTCGTTAAGCGTCTGCCTTCGGCTCAGGTCAGGATCCCAGGGTCCTGGGATCGAGCCCCACATTGGGCTCCCTGCTCAGCGGGAAGCCTGCTTCTCCCTCTCCCACTCCCCCTGCTTGTGTTCCCTCTCTCGCTGTGTCTCTCTCTGTCAAATAAATAAATAAAATCTTAAAAAAAAAAAAAAGAAATGGAAGGAAAAATGAGGCTGGAGGCCATGGAAGAAGTTTTTGAATTGAGGTGTGAGGAACTCTGGAAATATGGAAATATCTATGGAATGGAACAATAGTGATAATTATAAATGATATTTCAGCCACAGAATGAATAAAGTTTTTTTTTTTTTTTAGAATGTCTAAAGTTTGACAAAATAATGGATGTGGGAGTATTAAAAGTGTAGAATCAAAATTTCAGTTCAGCAAACATTTTTTAGTGCTTGTTATTTCAGAGAATATGTTGCTTTCTGGGTTCTTTGATTAGAGAATTTATAATCTACATAACTAAGTTGGCAAAGCATCACCAATAGCAATAGAGAAAATAAAATTGTCTCTGGGGATAATCTGATAAGTTTGGTTTAAGCACAAGTTGAGTTTGACATAGCAGACACATGGATTATATCACAAAGGTAGGTCAAAGAGAGACAGAGTCTAATGACTTTTTTCTCAAACACAGTTCTGTATAAAGGAAAGAGGGACATATGGAGAAAGGAAGAAATTGACAGAACCAAGTATCTTAGTTAATTTTTGTCCTTTGGCGATCTAGTATTGTTTTACCCATGTCTTACCCAATTTCAGTTTAAAAATCTACTCTCCATCTTGGTCTTTGTGACTGAGGTATAGTGACTTCAGACCTTCTTCATCCCTTGCCTTCCCTAATTCCAGGTGTCATGGGTCCAGATCTGATCATCCAAGAAGTTCTTGGATGGTCTGGTGAAAGACTGATTTAAGAATGGCATATGATCAAAAACTATCATGTGAGAGACATCAAGACACCAATTCTTGTGTTTTTGTGTGTGCTAACATGGACGTGGACTCTTATACTTCTTCTATACCTACCTGGTGATTGATTGAAGGGACCCTGGAATTTCTTGGGTCTTCTCTCTGGGGACTGAAAATGAAGTCAATACAGCAGAATGCACAGCGGGGAAATGAGGAGAAACAGTCATCAAGGCAACATTTAATTCCTGTATCAGTCCATTCCAAAAGCTACTTCTACGTGTGGAATTTTTATTGAAATGAATCTATGCATTCTTATTACTGCCTTAATTTTAAATTGGGCTTTAATCACTTGGTACTGAGTGAGTGTTAGATAATACATGGGTCTCATAGAGTAAGGGAAATGAATTAAAGTGAAATATGGGTCTTGAGACAATGGGGAAAAAAAGAAAGAATGGATAAATATTTATATTTAAGACGTAACATTAGAAGACCCTCCATGAGTCAAAAATAGTTGCTGAAGATGAAGGTGGTGCAAATTAGACTGGAGATTTGAAGAGTGTGGAAAATTTATGAGCCAGTTACTATGCAGAGTACACAAGGGAGCCAACAAGAAGTAATTGAATAATTGCAAAGTTACAGGGGAATCCAGATGAGCTGGCTGCCTTTATTTGATTTGGCTCAAATTAGGTCAACATACTCTCAAAATGCAGGGCAACTCAAAGTAAGGATTAAAAGGCAGGCAACGAGGCTTGCCCTGCATCTAGAATAGAAAATTCTGGGATTTTGAGGTGCTTAGATGAATAACATGGCTGATCGTGATGTTCAGGTGGATAAGGAGGAATATGTAGTTAAAATAGAGATGTGGTATTTAGTATAAGAAAAGTAAGAGAATGAAGGACAAGTCCTTTATAGAGGAGGTTCTCCCTAGAAGTGAAAAGAATCAGAACATAGAAATTGTTAGAATAGAGGATTTTAAAGTTCCCAGAGCTTGAAAGTTGGATAAAGCTCTATGATGTGTTGGGTTGAAGCTCTGTCACTGGGTGGCTCAAAAGGATGACATTTCTAAAAATGAGAAATTAAAAAATAAAAATCGACACCAGACTTAAAGGAACATCAAGTAGGAGAGGAACTTGCTAAGAAAATTGGCAGAGGCTCTGTGTATAAGATGTCTGGAAGCCAAGCACAGAAGTTACTGAAGCTAGGACAGGGCTCTCAAGGTTAGCAGCTAATGGGTCTTGTCTCAGGAAGGAGAAGGGGTTATGTAAAAAGAGGGAATGGATATCAAAGTAAGGAAAGTGGTGGAATGCTTCTCTGAGGGAGACCCTGCTGAGTAAGTTTATTTTCCTGCGTTAAAATGTACTTGGGTTTAGTTTCAATCAGATATAGTAAGACATGCAAACATGGAAATGATTGTCATGAAGGAAGAAGTTTACTTAAAGATTTCTACAAATGGGGGAACAGCATGCCACCCAGGGCCACGTGGGGGAAGGACCACAATTGGTCAGGAGGCAGAGGGGTGAGAGGGAGGATGGTGGCCCAGAGCCTTCAGTAGAGTTGAAGGCTTCACAGAAAGAAATGGGTAGTTATGCTAAGTAAAGTTTAAGATTGGATAGTTTGAATCATTTTGACTGGCTCTCAGCTATAAGGGTGGTCCCCAGTAGTCTGGTACCTAGCTCTGGGGTGATTTGGGGCAG
The DNA here is from genome assembly GCF_011800145.1 of Mirounga leonina. Classification (NCBI taxonomy): domain Eukaryota; kingdom Metazoa; phylum Chordata; class Mammalia; order Carnivora; family Phocidae; genus Mirounga; species Mirounga leonina. The sequence goes on from NW_023270387.1 coordinate 40,244,807, forward strand.
GAGAAATATTGGCCTGGTGTGTGAGTTTAATAAAAGAGATGGTTGGGGATGTGGGCTATGGGTTGGTTGGTTTGCATATCAAAGGCACACTCCCAGGGGAGTCATTTGCTGTCTTTAGCAATTAGCTAATCCTGGGAAGGGCAGTATCTTCAGGATCAAGACTTAAATGCCAGAGCATCAAGAATATAGACAAAACAAATTCTGTAACTGTGTATGGTGATGGATCCTGATTAGACTTACTGTGGTGATAATTTTGCAATATATACAAATATCAAAGCATTATGTTGTACGTCTGAAACTAATATTGTGTGTCAAGTATACCTCAACAAAAAAGAATACAGGCAATAAGAAAATATAATCAATACATCTTTCATGGAAGAAGTCGTTAATTATATTTTCCCTTTCATTGGCTGGTTTAACTCTGAATGTAAATTTATAAAAATTTAAGATTCAGTTAACTTTCTTGAAGCAGATCTTAGAATGGTGAAGAAATTTATCAGTTTAATAAAAATATTGCTCATTTTTTATTGTTATGTTAATCACCATACATTACATCATTAGTTCTTGATGTAGTGTTCCATGATTCATTGTTTGTGCATAACACCCAGTGCTTCATGCAGAATGTGCCCTCCTCAATACCCATCACCAGGCTAACCCATCCTCCCACCCCCCTCCCCTCTAGAACCCTCGGTTTGTTTTTCAGAGTCCATCGTCTCTCATGGTTCGTCTCCCCCTCCGATTTCCCCCCCTTCATTCTTCCCCTCCTGCTATCTTTTTCTTTTTTTTTTCTTAACATATATTGCATTATTTGTTTCAGAGGTACAGATCTGTGATTCAACAGTCTTGCACAATTCACAGCGCTCACCATATATTGCTCATTATTTTGAGTGCTTGCCAGTTACTACGCTAAGAGCTTTATATACATTATAATATTTAATCCTCATAACAACCATACTTGGGTAAATACCCCTATTTACACCTAAGAAAACTGAAGCCTAGATAATTTAAGTAACTTGCCCAAGGTCATTGGCATATAAATCCAGGTCTGTCTGGATTCAAAACCCAAGATTTTCACTGTGATAGTTGCACATTTCCCTTGGGATGTTTCACTTACTGAGGAAATCACCCATTCCATTTCATTCAATGAAGGCACAGTTAGGATAAAATAAAAAGAATGTAGAAGTTTGTATCATCCCACTGATTTGCTTAGAATAAAACCAAATTTGCATTGGTTTTTCACTCTTAATAAAAGCAGTCCTTACAGTGATACATAACATGCAGTCCATCTTAAGCTTTTATTTTGAACATGACAGTGGCATGTAATTTAAAGGAAAAAAAATCAGCCTAACACTAAGTGTACAAGGCAATAAATCTCAGGTCCCCAGAGCAACATTTTTCTGCCACCCCCTTCCTTCAGACATAAAGAGATGTGGGACTCCTGCCAGGGAAATATAATAAAATGTAAGAACGGTTATAAATGAAATACAATCAGAGCCCTACAATCTGCTTCTTTGCTAGCTTGCTTTATTCCTTCCTTGAGGATTCTATTTCTTCTTCTTCTTCACCATGGTATTCCATTTCCTTTGCTTTCATTTTCCTAGTCTTGCCACTATTTATAACATTTGCCCTTTCCCTTTTATTCTCTTTTATGTGTTTTCTTTCTTGTTGAAGGGGGTAAAAGCTGTGATTTTATTCCTATGTGTATTCTGACTTAGGGTTTGCTTTTTCTGTTGCCTTTTACTCCTTTTTTTTTCTTTTTCTTTTTCTTTCTTTCTTTCTTTTTTTTTTTACTGGATATTTTTTTTCTTTGTCTTTTGCCTGTATTCACTTTGTATCGTTACTTTGATCTTACTCCCAGGTTGGAAGGGGCAGTTTCTTTTTTTTTTTTTTTTTTAAAGATTTTATTTATTTATTTGAGAGAGAGAGAATGAGAGCGAGCGAGTACATGAGAAGGGGGAGGGTCAGAGGGAGAAGCAGACTCCCTGCCAAGCAAGGAGCCCGATGCGGGACTCGATCCAGAGACTCCAGGATCATGACCTGAGCCGAAGGCAGCCGCCCAACCAACTGAGCCACCCAGGCGCCCCAGGAGGGGCAGTTTCTTATGAATTATCATGTTTAGAGAATTTTTTTTTTTCCTCTTACCAAAGCAAGTCTTAACCTTGCTCTTGAGATCAAACATCAGAATCCCCAAGACTAAGTACAGTGCCAAAGTATATTGAAGGAGTGCACTCATTCACGTATGCAGGCAAGCATATATTTGTTCATTTATTCTCTCTTCTGTCTGTCCATCCTTCCGTCCTCTTACCAAGTATTTATTGAGTATCTTATATCCACTTATTTGATCAGTCAGTGAACATTCACTGAGCACCTATGATGTGCCAGGAACTAGTGACAAAGGGAGGGAGAGGTGAGCTTGCCATAGAGCCTTTTTTTAAAACAATAATAAAATCAACTAAAAATCTGCTTTTTATCATCATCGTGTGTTGGGAATTCTAAACAATATTAGTGCTAAAAGCATCCTCCCCATAGAGGCTGTCCATCCACTCCCACGACTTCCCCTCACCCAGCTAGGTGTGGCACTAACATTGAACAAAACAGATAAAAATCCCTGGCCTTTGGAAGTTTATATTCTAAGTACAGGAGAAAATATGTTTGTGTATATGTGTGTGTTTATGTGTAAATACGTAATTGGTTATATATCTATATAATGGTGTAATATGTAAAGTTATATTAATTTAATTATAAATACAAATTAATCATACATGGAAAGACTAGGACAAATAGGAGATTGCGTATGCGAAGCCACATCTTAATGGAACAGGAATTGATAAATCCATCAAGGTATTAACCTGCTGCTGGTCATGACTGGGACTAATTGGATTTCATATATATCTTCTCTCAGTGTCCTTAGATCTAATTGGGCATCAGAATCACTCAGGGGAGTTTTAAAAAATATAGGTGCCCTGGCCCCGTTCAGAAAAATTCTAATTCCTTTGCTTCTAGAGTACGGCCTAGGTATGAGTGTATTTGTTGCAAATGCAGCAAAATCAGGCTTTTGTTGTTCTTCCAGAGAAACTGTTCATCAGTATACCATGGCAGGGTGGCAAGGGATGGTAATATATATATATTTCCCATGTATATATAATATATATATATTTCCCATATATATATATGGGAAAGATGTTGGGCTTCCTTGGGGCATGAGAAAACCTATAGTTTTGGGTGATAGGGAAGCAGGAAATGTAAACATCCTCCTTCTAGACATATAACAAGATATTACCATGTATCTGCTCAATGAAGAGTGAATATGGGTTCCAGTTCTGACTAAGAGATGGAACTGGCAGGATTGCTGGCTTTTTCCCCGGGTTTTTTTTTTTGTTTGTTTGTTTGTTTGTTTTTATGATTTTATTTATTCATTTGACAGAGAGAGACACAGTGAGAGAGGGAACACAGGGGGAGTGGGAGAGGGAGAAGCAGGCTTCCCGCGGGGCAGGGAGCCCGACACAGGGCTCGATCCCAGGACCTTGGCATCATGACCTGAGCCAAAGGCAGAAACTTAACAACTGAACCACCCAGATGCCCCATGGAGTTGTTAGAACTTTTGATCTTGCTTCTGGACCATTGCTTAGAGGCAAATAATGCTTGCCCCCACATGTGGGTACAGATGCATTAAGAATAAGCAGAGTAGCTGATGAAGAAGCCCTGTATTTACGAGGAACTGAGATTAACTGGCATTCATCAAATGCTTCCTCAGCTTCTTTTTTCAAACTCCAGGGTTTAGAAATGAATATCTCTTCTTCCTGGACTGTGAAGAGTAAATGCCTGATAAGAGGGTTTGTTTTACACAATGGGGAGTGATAGAATCCAGTTTTCTTCAACACCTTTACCCTTGGATTTTTTCTACTCCACTCCTCAGGATTTATCAGACTGAGAGACATTGGGTTCGAGCCCTCCTTTAATTCTCATTGCCTGAAAACAGTAGCTGATGCCTCTGAGGAAAATGAACTCACAGGTCAAAATAACAAGACATGTAGAAGAAACAACAATTTTAAATTGTTTCAATGTGAGGGTATGATAAAAAAAAGCATTTTAAACACACAGTATCAGAAGGATTGTGAGAAACTCATTAAATCATTACATGTAGTACTTAAAAGAGGAAGTAGGAAGACCAAAAAGTGTGAAAATATATTAATTTCTAATCTTATTAAAAGCAAGAGAAAGTTAATCAATTTTAAAAAGAAAGTATTAAATAGAAATGTAAAAATGGACATAATGCAAAAATAAGGTGAAGAAATAAGGTGAGAGTAACAGGTCTAAATATATCAATAATTATATAGAGGGCAAACTTTAATTGGTGCAAAGACAAATTCTGACACATGTGGCTAATAACCAAAATCTTTCTATATGCTAAGTACAAGAGAAACCTAAAACAAGGATAAGCAAAAATCGGAGGAGAAAGCAGAAATAAAGATATTACATATGCATACTAACAAAAAAGATATATTAATATTAGATAAAATATACTTTAAGGCACAAAATAATTGGGGTAGAGAGTGTCACTACCTAATGATCCAATTTCAATTTGCCAAGAATATGTAGCTATTATAAGCATATATATATTATATATATATATATATATAATAACCTCAAAATAAATGAAGCATAAGTTGAGGGAATTACAGGGAGAAATTGATAAATCTATAATTTTAGTAGTAGTTTCAACACATAGCTCCTATTTATTGATGGTTATGGAATCCAAATAAGCAGAGGATATATAGATCTCTACAACATAATGAACAAACTTGCCCCAGTGGGCACAGAGTTCCACATACAACAATAACGAGAAACATTATCAAGAACCATGCAAAATCATTAAAAGAATTGATCATGCAGTGCACCTGGGTGGCTCAGTTGGTTAAGCATTGGACTCTTAGTTTTGGCTCAGGTTGTGATCTCAGGGTCATGGGATGCACCTTGCCTTAGGCTCTGTGCTGAGCTCAGAGTTTACTTGAGATTCTTTCCCTCTCCCCCAACCTCTCCCCACGCTTACACATGCCTGCTCGCATGCACATGCGCTCTCTCTTTCTCTCTCTCAAATAAATAAAATCTTAAAAAAATTTGATCATGCACTAGGTCACAGAGAAAAATCTCAGAAAACTTCAAATATAGACATTACAAAGATCATAATCTTTGATCATAGTGTAATTCACTTTGGAGTTAATGACAAAAATATAAATGAAAATGTCCCACAAATTTAGAAATTGTAAAAACATTGTTAAACAATGCATGATATAAAAAATAATTATTATAAAAATACCTGCAACTAAATTATAATGAAAACACTATGTGTCAAAATTTGTAGGATGCAGCAAAACAAATGCTTTAAAAGAAATATATACCCCAGTTGTTTTTATTAGAAAATAAGTCTTCCAGGGCGCCTGGGTGGCTCAGTTGGTTAAGCGACTGCCTTCAGCTCAGGTCATGATCCTGGAGTCCCAGGATCGAGTCCCGCATCGGGCTCCCTGTCAACGGGGAGTCTGCTTCTCCCTCTGACTCTCCCTCTCTCATGTGCTCTCTCTCTCTCATTCTCTCTCTCAAATAAATAAAATCTTAAAAAAAAAAAAAAAAGACTTCCGAATTTGAGCTAAGGGCTCATCCTCATAAATTAGAAAAGGAAAAATAGACTAAACTTACCATGAGGATTGACAAAGCCAAATTATTTTTTGGAAAAAAATTTAAAAAGGGAGACAAACTTCTGTCAAAACTGATCAAGAAAAAAACAAAAGTAAGTAAATAATGCTAGTAATAAAAGGTGTTTCACTGTGGGTGATATGCCAAGAGTTTTGCCAACGATTTTGAAAACTTATGATTAAATTAAAATTCTTACAAAAATATGTTTTGTTACAAGTGAATCAAGGAGGGAAAAGCAACATAAATAATACTATAGACATTAAAGTAATTGAAACACTAGTTTAAAGTATTCCCACAAGCAAAACACTAGGCTCAGAAAGTTTGCAAATTTTCCAAAACATCTTTCCAAGTTTGTTCAGTCCCTTATAGAAAAGAGGAAATGAGGAATGCCCTCTAATGGCTTCTATGAGTCCATTATTCACTTGGCATGAAAACTAGACAAAACTATACAAAAGAACAATTCCAAGTCTATTTCACTCATCACCATAGATGCAAAAAAAAAAAAAAATCCTAAAGAAAATGTTAAGAAATCAAACCCCCGGATATGTAAAAAAATAAATTAAAATAAATAATAATACACTACAATGATACCATTGTCATCCAAGGGATGCAAGGGTGTTTTAATAATAAACAATTCAGAAATCTAATCCACCAAAGGCAAAAATCATATGATCCTCACCACATAAAATTTATTTTTTTCAAATTTAATACCCATTTATGGTGATGATTACTAATAAATTAGGGATAAAGAGCCTTCTTCAGATATAGGGTGTAGGGAAACTTGAGCAAAAATCATCCTAAAGGAAAAACATGAGATTGTTTTCTCTAAAATAAAGCTGTCCATGGTATCAGGTGTCTATGCTGTGCCTTACATTCTCGTGGCTCACTTTCTACTCCAGTCCTTGTAGCAGTGAGCTTCACATGGGTAGAAACACTGCCTCAGCTAGCCCACAGAGTTTCACTGTCTGCCTTGGGCTTTTCCTCACACCATGATGAGAGAGACCTGTGGAGGTATCAGTGGCAGGCGTGCATGTGTAGCCGGAAAGGGTGAATGGGTTGAACAATGAACAATTCTTGAGCAGTGGAGGACAGGAGACAGAGAATAATTGCTCCTCTTTTTCTTCTCTCGAGTGAACAATTGTGAGGTGTAGTCTTCATAGTATCTCACATAATCTCAACGGTACCAAATCCCATTTGTCGTAGAGGTGATCGATCAATTACTCACCTTTGTACTGGCTTTCCCTCCCTGTGTCTTTCACTCTCATCAGTCTTCTGCTTCTTTTCCTTGGAATTTCTCTACAAATGAATTACTTGTTTTCCTGGGTTAACCCTGGATAAGACAAATTCTCTCATCATTCTATTCAACATTATGCTAGGGGGCTTAAACTATGATTGAAAGTGTACAGATTGGAAAAGGAAATGCACACTAATGATACTTGCAGATGTTATGAGCATTTAATTAGAGAACTAAAATAATCCAAAGATATATTATTGAATGTAATAAGAGCATTTAGCAAACTGGCTGGATATAAGAGTAAAATTTAAAATATTATATTTCTATACACCAACTGCAAATGGCTATTTAAAAAAAAAACAGTATATAATCAGTAGTAACAGAATACCTAAGTACATTAATAAAACATATTAAAATTTTTAAATTGTATTAAGGGATATTAAAGAACATTTAAATAAGTAGGGACATATATCATCCTGGGTAACAGGTATTCATATTATAAAGAAATCATTCATTCCAAAATCAATCTATAAGCTCAACAAAATTCTAATTAGAATCCAACAGTGTTATTTTTGGAACTTGATGATCTGAATTTTAAATTCTATAAACGATTAAAGGGCCAAGAATATTTAAGGCATTTCTCATAATGGTTGAAAGACCTAAATGTGAGACAGGAATCCATCAAAATCCTTGAGGAGAACACAATCAACCAGAGCAACATTGTGACCTTGGCCACAGCAACTTCTTGTTAGACATGTCTCCAAAGGAAAGGGAAACAAAAACGAATATGAACTATTGGGACTTTATCAAGATAAAAAGCTTTTGCACAGCAAAAGAAACAATCAAAAAAAAAAAAAAACCCACTAAAAGGCAACCTATGGAATGAGAGAAGATATTTGCAAATGACTTATCAGAGAAAGGGCTGATATCCAAAATTTGATCCAAAACAAGAACTTATCAAATTTAACACCCAAAAGACAAAAAATCCAGTCAAGAAATGGGCAGAAGACATGAACAGACATTTCTCCAAAGAAGACATCCAAATGGCCAACAAACACATGAAAAAATGCTCAATATCTCTCAGCATCAGGGAAATACAAATGAGATACCACCTCACACCAGTCAGAATGGCTAAAATTAACAAGTCAGGAAATGACAGATGTTGGTGAGGTTGCAGAGAAAGGGGAACCCTCCTACACTGCTGGTGGGAATGCAAGCTGGTGCAGCCACTCTGGATACAGCATGGAGGTTCCTCAAAAAGTTAAAAATAGAACAACCCTATAACCCAGCAATTGCACTGCTAGGTATTTATTCAAAGGATAAAAACAATGATCAGAAGGGGTGCATGCACCCAGTGTTTATAGGAGCAGTGTCCACAAAAGCCAAACTATGGAAAGAGCCCAGATGTCCATTTACAGATGAATGGATAAAGAAGAAATGATATATATAGACAATGGAATATTACTCAGCCATCAAAAAGAATGAAATCTTGCCATTTGCAATGATGTGGATAGAACTAGGGGGTATTATGCTAAGTGAAATAAGTTAGTCGGAGAAAGACAAATACCATATGATTTCACTCATGTGGAATTTAAGAAACAAAACAGATGAACATGGGGGAAAGGAAGGGAAAATAAAATAAGATGAAAACAGAGAGGGGGGCAAACCATAAGAGACTTCTAACTATAGAGAACAAGCTGAGGGTTGCTGGAGGAGAGGGGGGAGGGGGGATGGGATAATTGGGTAATGGGCAATAAGGAAGGCAATTGATGTAATGAGCGCTGGGTATTATATGCAACTGATGAATCACTAAATTCTACCTCTGAAACTAATACAGTATATGTTAACTAAATTGAATTTAAATTTAAAAAAAGAATAAGGCATTTCTGAAGGGCAAGTCAGGATGAGGGTATTACAAATTCAAACTTAGTTTGAAGCTGGAGGATTACTTGGGGGAAAAATGGGAAAAATAGGAATGTGCAAAAGTCCAACTTTGTTCCACCTGTTTGAAAGGGTGAAAGTGGTGATAAGTCTGGAATTTATATATAGGTCATATTATGAAATAGCAAAGATGTCATAAGATAAAACATTTATATTTAAGGTAGAGGGAAAAATTTTGAAACATGTCTAATCCGATTAAATTTTTTTTTTAAAGATTTTTTATTTATTTATTTGAGAGAGAGAGAATGAGAGAGAGAGCACATGAGAGGGGGGAGGGTCAGAGGGAGAAGCAGACTCCCCGCCGAGCAGGGAGCCCAATGCGGGACTCGATCCAGGGACTCCAGGATCATGACCTGAGCCGAAGGCAGTTGCTTAACCAACTGAGCCACCCAGGTGCCCTAATCCAATTAAATTTTTGAAGACATTTTATAGGATACATTGAGGAGGAAGAAGATCTGAAAGAAAGACCAGATTGGGAGGCTTTTAAATTGTAGTAAGTGATTAAGTAATTATTATAAGTAGAGTAATAATGGGAAGAGAAAACAAGTTTAATAAAACCAACATATTGGGGTGCCTGGGTGGCTTAGTTGGTTAAGCATCTGCCTTTGGCTCAGGTCATGATCTTGGAGTCCTGGGATCAAGCTTTGCATCAGGCTCCCTGCTCAACAGGGAGTCTGTTTCTCTCTCTTTCCCGTCCCTCC